>NW_027256885.1:11648288-11650788 GCF_029215685.1 Pituophis catenifer annectens
ATAGATAGATAGATAGATAGATAGATAGATAGATATGGATGGATAGATAGATAGATAGATAGATAGATAGATAGATAGATAGATATGGATGGATAGATAGATAGATAGATAGATAGATAGATAGATAGATAGATATGGATGTATAGAGAGAGAGAGAGAGAAAAATGGATGGATGGATAGATAGAGAGAGAGATAGATAGATAGATAGATAGATAGATAGATAGATAGATAGATAGATAGATAGATAGCTGTATGGATGGAAGGATGGAATTGATGGATAGATAGATAAATAACTAGATAGATAGATAGATAGATAGATAGATAGATAGATAGATAGATAGATAGATAGATAGATAGCTGTATGGATAGATGGATAAATAACTAGATGATAGATAGATAGATAGATAGATAGATAGATAGATAGATAGATAGATAGATAGATAATTCCATAGATAGATAGATAGATAGATAGATAGATAGATAGATAGATAGATGATAGATAGATAGCTGGATGGATAGCTGGATGGATGGATGGATGGATGGAATTGATGGATAGATGGATAAATAACTAGATAGATAGATAGATAGATAGATAGATAGATAGATAGATAGATAGATAGATAGATAGATAGATAGATGTAGATGACAGGGATACATAAATATAGATAGATGGATGACAGATAGATAGATAGATAGATAGATAGATAGATAGATAGATAGATAGATAGATAGATAGATAGATAGCTGTGGATGGATAGATAGAGATAGATAGATAGATAGATAGATAGATAGATAGATAGATATATAGATAGATAGATAGATAGATAGATAGATAGATAGATAGATAGATAGATAGATAGATAGATGTAGATGACAGGGATACATAAATATAGATAGATGGATGACAGATAGATAGATAGTAAGATAGATAGAAAGATAGATAGATAGATAGATGATAGATAGATAATTCCATCGATATATAGATAGATAGATATATGTAGATGACAGGGATACATAAATATAGATAGATGGATGACAGAGAAATAGATAGATAGATAGATAGATAGATAGATAGATAGATAGATAGATAGATGGATGGATGGATGGATGGATGGATGGATGGATGGATGGATGGATGGATGGATGGATGGATAGATAGATAGATAGATAGATAGATAGATAGATAGATAGATAGAGATGGATGGATAGATAGATAGATAGATAGATAGATAGACAGACAGACAGATAGATAGATAGATAGATATGGATGTATAGAGAGAGAGAGAGAGAAAAATGGATGGATGGATAGATAGAGAGATAGATAGATAGATAGATAGATAGATAGATAGATAGATAGATAGATAGATAGATAGACAGATAGCTGTATGGATGGATGGATGGAATTGATGGATAGATAGATAAATAACTAGATAGATAGATAGATAGATAGATAGATAGATAGATAGATAGATAGATAGATAGCTGTATGGATAGATGGATAAATAACTAGATGATAGATAGATAGATAGATAGATAGATAGATAGATAGATAGATAGATGATAGATAGATCGATATGGATGGATAGGTAGATAGAGAGAGAGAGAGATGGATGGATGGATGGATAGATGGATGGATGGATAGATAGATAGATAGGTAGATAGATAGATAGATAGAGATGTATAGATAGATAGATAGATAGATAGATAGATAGATAGATAGATAGATGATAGATGATAGATAGATAGATAGATAGATAGATAGATAGATAGATAGATAGATAGATAGATAGTTGTAGATGACAGGGATACATAAATATAGATAGATGGATGACAGATAGATAGATAGATAGATAGATAGATAGATAGATAGATAGATAGATAGATAGATAGATAATTCCATAGATAGATAGATAGATAGATAGATAGATAGATAGATAGATAGATAGATGATAGATAGATCGATATGGATGGATAGGTAGATAGAGAGAGAGAGAGATGGATGGATGGATAGATGGATGGATGGATAGATAGATAGATAGGTAGATAGATAGATAGATAGAGATGTATAGATAGATAGATAGATAGATAGATAGATAGATAGATAGATAGATGATAGATGATAGATAGATAGATAGATAGATAGATAGATAGATAGATAGAGATGGATGGATGGATGGATAGATCGATAAATAACTAGAAAGATAGATAGATAGATAGATAGATAGATAGATAGATAGATAGATAGATAGATGTGGATGGATAGATAGAGAGAGAGAAATGGATGGATGGATAGATAGATAGATAGATAGATAGATAGATAGATAGATAGATAGATAGCTGTATGGATGGATGGATGGAATTGATGGATAGATAGATAAATAACTAGATAGATAGATAGATAGATAGATAGATAGATAGATAGATAGATAGATAGATAGCTGTATGGATAGATGGATAAATAACTAGATGATAGATAGATAGATAGATAGATAGATAGATA
>NW_027256885.1:11680788-11705788 GCF_029215685.1 Pituophis catenifer annectens
ATAGATAGATAGATAGATAGATAGCTAGCTAGATAGATAGATAGATAGATGTAGATTTCAGGGATACAGAAATATAGATAGATGGATGACAGATAGATAGATAGATAGATAGATAGATAGATAGATAGATAGATAGATAGATAGATAGATAGATAGATAGCTGTGGATGGATAGATAGAGAGAGAGAAATGGATGGATGGATAGATAGATAGATAGATAGATAGATAGATAGATAGATAGATAGATAGATAGATAGATAGATATGGATGTATAGATAGAGAGAGAGAGAAAAATGGATGGATGGATAGATAGATAGATAGAGAGAGAGATAGATAGATAGATAGATAGATAGATAGATAGATAGATAGATAGATAGATAGATAGCTGTATGGATGGATGGATGGAATTGATGGATAGATAGATAAATAAATAGATAGATAGATAGATAGATAGATAGATAGATAGATAGATAGATAGCTGTATGGATGGATGGATGGAATTGATGGATAGATAGATAAATAACTAGATAGATAGATAGATAGCTATATGGATAGATGGATAAATAACTAGATGATAGATAGATAGATAGATAGATTGATAGATAGATAGATAGATAGAAAGATAGATAATTCCATAGATAGATAGATAGATAGATAGATAGATAGATAGATAGATAGATGATAGATAGATCGATATGGATGGATAGGTAGATAGAGAGAGAGAGAGATGGATGGATGGATGGATAGATGGATGGATGGATAGATAGATAGATAGATAGATAGATAGATAGATAGATAGATAGATAGATGTAGATGACAGGGATACATAAATATAGATAGATGGATGACAGATAGATAGATAGTAAGATAGATAGATAGATAGATAGATAGATAGATAGATAGATAGATAGATAGATAGATAGATAGATAGATAGCTGTGGATGGATAGATAGATAGAGAGAAATGGATGGATGGATAGATAGATAGATAGATAGATAGATAGATAGATAGATAGATAGATAGATAGATAGATAGATAGATAGATAGAAAGATAGATAATTCCATAGATAGATAGATAGATAGATAGATAGATAGATAGATAGATAGATAGATAGATGATAGATAGATCGATATGGATGGATAGGTAGATAGAGAGAGAGAGAGATGGATGGATGGATGGATAGATGGATTGATGGATGGATAGATAGATAGATAGATAGATAGATAGATAGATAGATAGATAGCTGTATGGATATATGGATAAATAACTAGATGATAGATAGATAGATAGATAGATAGATAGATAGATAGATAGATAGATAGTTCCATAGATAGATAGATAGATAGATAGATAGATAGATAGATAGATAGATAGCTGTATGGATGGATGGATGGAATTGATGGATAGATAGATAAATAACTAGATAGATAGATAGATAGATAGATAGATAGATAGATAGATAGATAGCTGTATGGATAGATGGATAAATAACTAGATGATAGATAGATAGATAGATAGATAGATAGATAGATAGATAGATAGATAGATAATTCCATAGATAGATAGATAGATAGATAGATAGATAGATAGATAGATAGATGATAGATAGATAGCTGGATGGATAGCTGGATGGATGGATGGATGGATGGAATTGATGGATAGATGGATAAATAACTAGATAGATAGATAGATAGATAGATAGATAGATAGATAGATAGATAGATAGATAGATAGATAGATAGATAGATGTAGATTTCAGGGATACAGAAATATAGATAGATGGATGACAGATAGATAGATAGATAGATAGATAGATAGATAGATAGATAGATAGGTAGATAGATAGCTGTGGATGGATAGATAGAGAGAGAGAAATGGATGGATGGATAGATAGATAGATAGATAGATAGATAGATAGATAGATAGATAGATAGATAGATATGGATGTATAGATAGAGAGAGAGAGAAAAATGGATGGATGGATAGATAGATAGATAGAGAGAGAGAGAGAGATAGATAGATAGATAGATAGATAGATAGATAGATAGATAGATAGATAGATAGCTGTATGGATGGATGGATGGAATTGATGGATAGATAGATAAATAAATAGATAGATAGATAGATAGATAGATAGATAGATAGATAGATAGATAGATAGATAGATAGCTGTATGGATGGATGGATGGAATTGATGGATAGATAGATAAATAAC
This sequence comes from Pituophis catenifer annectens, assembly GCF_029215685.1. Lineage (NCBI taxonomy): Eukaryota > Metazoa > Chordata > Lepidosauria > Squamata > Colubridae > Pituophis > Pituophis catenifer. The sequence goes on from NW_027256885.1 coordinate 11,683,004, forward strand.
TAGATAGATAGATAGATAGCTGTATGGATAGATGGATAAATAACTAGATGATAGATAGATAGATAGATAGATTGATAGATAGATAGATAGATAGAAAGATAGATAATTCCATAGATAGATAGATAGATAGATAGATAGATAGATAGATAGATAGATAGATAGATGATAGATAGATCGATATGGATGGATAGGTAGATAGAGAGAGAGAGAGATGGATGGATGGATGGATAGATGGATGGATGGATAGATAGATAGATAGATAGATAGATAGATAGATAGATAGATAGATAGATAGATAGATAGATAGATGTAGATGACAGGGATACATAAATATAGATAGATGGATGACAGATAGATAGATAGTAAGATAGATAGATAGATAGATAGATAGATAGATAGATAGATAGATAGATAGATAGATAGATAGCTGTGGATGGATAGATAGATAGAGAGAAATGGATGGATGGATAGATAGATAGATAGATAGATAGATAGATAGATAGATAGATAGATAGATAGATAGATAGATAGATAGAAAGATAGATAATTCCATAGATAGATAGATAGATAGATAGATAGATAGATAGATAGATAGATAGATGATAGATAGATCGATATGGATGGATAGGTAGATAGAGAGAGAGAGAGATGGATGGATGGATGGATAGATGGATTGATGGATGGATAGATAGATAGATAGATAGATAGATAGATAGATAGATAGATAGATAGATAGCTGTATGGATATATGGATAAATAACTAGATGATAGATAGATAGATAGATAGATAGATAGATAGATAGATAGATAGATAGATAGTTCCATAGATAGATAGATAGATAGATAGATAGATAGATAGATAGATAGCTGTATGGATGGATGGATGGAATTGATGGATAGATAGATAAATAACTAGATAGATAGATAGATAGATAGATAGATAGATAGATAGATAGATAGATAGATAGATAGATAGATAGATAGATAGCTGTATGGATAGATGGATAAATAACTAGATGATAGATAGATAGATAGATAGATAGATAGATAGATAGATAATTCCATAGATAGATAGATAGATAGATAGATAGATAGATAGATAGATAGATAGATGATAGATAGATAGCTGGATGGATATCTGGATGGATGGATGGATGGATGGAATTGATGGATAGATGGATAAATAACTAGATAGATAGATAGATAGATAGATAGATAGATAGATAGATAGATAGATAGATAGATAGATAGATGTAGATTTCAGGGATACAGAAATATAGATAGATGGATGACAGATAGATAGATAGATAGATAGATAGATAGATAGATAGATAGATAGGTAGATAGATAGCTGTGGATGGATAGATAGAGAGAGAGAAATGGATGGATGGATAGATAGATAGATAGATAGATAGATAGATAGATAGATAGATAGATAGATAGATATGGATGTATAGATAGAGAGAGAGAGAAAAATGGATGGATGGATAGATAGATAGATAGAGAGAGAGATAGATAGATAGATAGATAGATAGATTGATAGATAGCTGTATGGATGGATGGATGGAATTGATGGATAGATAGATAGATAGATAGATAGATAGATAGATAGATAGATAGATAGATAGATAGATAGATAGATAGATAGATAGATAGATAGATAGATAGATAGATAGATAGCTGTATGGATGGATGGATGGAATTGATGGATAGATAGATAAATAACTAGATAGATAGATAGATAGCTGTATGGATAGATGGATAAATAACTAGATGATAGATAGATAGATAGATAGATTGATAGATAGATAGATAGATAGAAAGATAGATAATTCCATAGATAGATAGATAGATAGATAGATAGATAGATAGATAGATAGATGATAGATAGATCGATATGGATGGATAGGTAGATAGAGAGAGAGAGAGATGGATGGATGGATGGATAGATGGATGGATGGATAGATAGATAGATAGATAGATAGATAGATAGATAGATAGATAGCTGTATGGATAGATGGATAAATAACTAGATAATAGATAGATAGATAGATAGATAGATAGATAGATAGATAGATAGTTCCATAGATAGATAGATAGATAGATAGATAGATAGATAGATAGATGATAGATAGATAGCTGGATGGATAGCTGGATGGATGGATGGATGGATGGAATTGATGGATAGATGGATAAATAACTAGATAGATAGATAGATAGATAGATAGATAGATAGATAGATAGATAGATAGATAGATAGATAGATAGATGTAGATGACAGGGATACATAAATATAGATAGATGGATGACAGATAGATAGAGAGTAAGATAGATAGATAGATAGATAGATAGATAGATAGATAGATAGATAGATAGATAGATAGATAGATAGATAGATAGCTGTGGATGGATAGATAGAGAGAGAGAAATGGATGGATGGATGGATAGATAGATAGATAGATAGATAGATAGATAGATAGATAGATAGATAGATAGATAGATAGATAGATAGATGTAGATGACAGGGATACATAAATATAGATAGATGGATGACAGATAGATAGATAGTAAGATAGATAGAAAGATCGATAGATAGATAGATGATAGATAGATAATTCCATCGATATATAGATAGATAGATATATGTAGATGACAGGGATACATAAATATAGATAGATGGATGACAGAGAAATAGATAGATAGATAGATAGATAGATAGATAGATAGATAGATAGATAGATAGATAGATAGATAGATAGCTGGATGGATGGATAGATAGATAGATAGATAGACAGACAGACAGACAGACAGATAGAGAGATAGATAGATAGATAGATAGATAGATAGATAGATAGATAGATAGATAGATAGATAGATAGATAGAGATGGATGGATAGATAGATAGATAGAGAGATAGATAGATAGATAGATAGATAGATAGATAGATAGATATGGATGTATAGAGAGAGAGAGAGAGAAAAATGGATGGATGGATAGATAGATAGATAGAGAGAGAGAGAGAGAGAGAGATAGATAGATAGATAGATAGATAGATAGATAGATAGATAGATAGATAGATAGATAGATAGATAGATACATAGATAGCTGTATGGATGGATGGATGGAATTGATGGATAGATAGATAAATAACTAGATAGATAGATAGATAGATAGATAGATAGATGTATGGATAGATGGATAAATAACTAGATGATAGATAGATAGATAGATAGATAGATAGATAGATAGATAGATAGATAGATAATTCCATAGATAGGTAGATAGATAGATAGATAGATAGATAGATAGATAGATAGATAGATAGATAGATAGATAGATAGTTGTAGATGACAGGGATACATAAATATAGATAGATGGATGACAGATAGATAGATAGATAGATAGATAGATAGATAGATAGATAGATAGATAGATAGATAGATAGATAATTCCATAGATAGATAGATAGATAGATAGATAGATAGATAGATAGATAGATAGATAGATAGATAGATAGATAGATAGATGATAGATAGATCGATATGGATGGATAGGTAGATAGAGAGAGAGAGAGATGGATGGATGGATGGATAGATGGATGGATGGATAGATAGATAGATAGGTAGATAGATAGATAGATAGAGATGTATAGATAGATAGATAGATAGATAGATAGATAGATAGATAGATGATAGATGATAGATAGATAGATAGATAGATAGATAGATAGATAGATAGATAGATAGATAGATAGTTGTAGATGACAGGGATACATAAATATAGATAGATGGATGACAGATAGATAGATAGATAGATAGATAGATAGATAGATAGATAGATAGATAGATAGATAGATAATTCCATAGATAGATAGATAGATAGATAGATAGATAGATAGATAGATAGATAGATAGATAGATAGATAGATAGATAGATGATAGATAGATCGATATGGATGGATAGGTAGATAGAGAGAGAGAGAGATGGATGGATGGATGGATAGATGGATGGATGGATAGATAGATAGATAGGTAGATAGATAGATAGATAGAGATGTATAGATAGATAGATAGATAGATAGATAGATAGATAGATAGATAGATAGATGATAGATGATAGATAGATAGATAGATAGATAGATAGATAGATAGAGATGGATGGATGGATGGATAGATCGATAAATAACTAGAAAGATAGATAGATAGATAGATAGATAGATAGATAGATAGATAGATAGATAGATGTGGATGGATAGATAGAGAGAGAGAAATGGATGGATGGATAGATAGATAGATAGATAGATAGATAGATAGATAGATAGATAGATAGATAGATAGCTGTATGGATGGATGGATGGAATTGATGGATAGATAGATAAATAACTAGATAGATAGATAGATAGATAGATAGATAGATAGATAGATAGATAGATAGATAGATAGATAGATAGCTGTATGGATAGATGGATAAATAACTAGATGATAGATAGATAGATAGATAGATAGATAGATAGATAGATAGATAGATAGATAGATAGATAGATAATTCCATAGATAGATAGATAGATAGATAGATAGATAGATAGATAGATAGATAGATAGATAGATAGATAGATAGATAGATAGATAGCTGGATGGATAGCTGGATGGATGGATGGATGGAATTGATGGATAGATGGATAAATAACTAGATAGATAGATAGATAGGTAGATAGATAGATAGATAGATAGATAGATAGATAGATAGATAGATAGATAGATAGATAGATAGATGTAGATGACAGGGATACATAAATATAGATAGATGGATGACAGATAGATAGATAGTAAGATAGATAGATAGATAGATAGATAGATAGATAGATAGATAGATAGATAGATAGATAGATAGCTGTGGATGGATAGATAGAGAGAGAGAAATGGATGGATGGATAGATAGATAGATAGATAGATAGATAGATAGATAGATAGATAGATAGATAGATAGATAGATAGATAGAAAGATAGATAATTCCATAGATAGATAGATAGATAGATAGATAGATAGATAGATAGATAGATAGATCGATATGGATGGATAGGTAGATAGAGAGAGAGAGAGATGGATGGATGGATGGATAGATGGATGGATGGATAGATAGATAGATAGATAGATAGATAGATAGATAGATAGATAGATAGATAGATAGATAGCTGTATGGATGGATGGATGGAATTGATGGATAGATAGATAAATAACTAGATAGATAGATAGATAGATAGATAGATAGATAGATAGATAGATAGATAGCTGTATGGATATATGGATAAATAACTAGATGATAGATAGATAGATAGATAGATAGATAGATAGATAGATAGTTCCATAGATAGATAGATAGATAGATAGATAGATAGATAGATAGATAGATAGATAGCTGTATGGATGGATGGATGGAATTGATGGATAGATAGATAAATAACTAGATAGATAGATAGATAGATAGATAGATAGATAGATAGATAGATAGATAGATAGATAGATAGATATGGATGTATAGATAGAGAGAGAGAGAAAAATGGATGGATGGATAGATAGATAGATAGAGAGAGAGAGAGATAGATAGATAGATAGATAGATAGATAGATAGATAGATAGATAGATAGATAGATAGATAGCTGTATGGATGGATGGATGGAATTGATGGATAGATAGATAAATAACTAGATAGATAGATAGATAGCTGTATGGATAGATGGATAAATAACTAGATGATAGATAGATAGATAGATAGATTGATAGATAGATAGATAGATAGAAAGATAGATAATTCCATAGATAGATAGATAGATAGATAGATAGATAGATAGATAGATAGATGATAGATAGATCGATATGGATGGATAGGTAGATAGAGAGAGAGAGAGATGGATGGATGGATGGATAGATGGATGGATGGATAGATAGATAGATAGATAGATAGATAGATAGATAGATAGATAGATAGATGTAGATGACAGGGATACATAAATATAGATAGATGGATGACAGATAGATAGATAGTAAGATAGATAGATAGATAGATAGATAGATAGATAGATAGATAGATAGATAGATAGATAGATAGCTGTGGATGGATAGATAGATAGAGAGAAATGGATGGATGGATAGATAGATAGATAGATAGATAGATAGATAGATAGATAGATAGAAAGATAGATAATTCCATAGATAGATAGATAGATAGATAGATAGATAGATAGATAGATAGATAGATGATAGATAGATCGATATGGATGGATAGGTAGATAGAGAGAGAGAGAGATGGATGGATGGATGGATAGATGGATGGATGGATAGATAGATAGATAGATAGATAGATAGATAGATAGATAGATAGATAGATAGATAGATAGATAGATAGATGTAGATGACAGGGATACATAAATATAGATAGATGGATGACAGATAGATAGATAGTAAGATAGATAGATAGATAGATAGATAGATAGATAGATAGATAGATAGATAGATAGATAGATAGATAGCTGTGGATGGATAGATAGATAGAGAGAAATGGATGGATGGATAGATAGATAGATAGATAGATAGATAGATAGATAGATAGATAGAAAGATAGATAATTCCATAGATAGATAGATAGATAGATAGATAGATAGATAGATAGATAGATAGATGATAGATAGATCGATATGGATGGATAGGTAGATAGAGAGAGAGAGAGATGGATGGATGGATGGATAGATAGATAGATAGATAGATAGATAGATAGATAGATAGATAGCTGTATGGATATATGGATAAATAACTAGATGATAGATAGATAGATAGATAGATAGATAGATAGATAGATAGATAGTTCCATAGATAGATAGATAGATAGATAGATAGATAGATAGATAGATAGATAGATAGATAGATAGATAGATAGATAGCTGTATGGATGGATGGATGGAATTGATGGATAGATAGATAAATAACTAGATAGATAGATAGATAGATAGATAGATAGATAGATAGATAGATAGATAGATAGATAGATAGCTGTATGGATAGATGGATAAATAACTAGATGATAGATAGATAGATAGATAGATAGATAGATAGATAGATAGATAGATAATTCCATAGATAGATAGATAGATAGATAGATAGATAGATAGATAGATAGATGATAGATAGATAGCTGGATGGATAGCTGGATGGATGGATGGATGGATGGAATTGATGGATAGATGGATAAATAACTAGATAGATAGATAGATAGATAGATAGATAGATAGATAGATAGATAGATAGATAGATAGATAGATAGATAGATAGATGTAGATTTCAGGGATACAGAAATATAGATAGATGGATGACAGATAGATAGATAGATAGATAGATAGATAGATAGATAGATAGGTAGATAGATAGCTGTGGATGGATAGATAGAGAGAGAGAAATGGATGGATGGATAGATAGATAGATAGATAGATAGATAGATAGATAGATAGATAGATAGATAGATATGGATGTATAGATAGAGAGAGAGAGAAAAATGGATGGATGGATAGATAGATAGATAGAGAGATAGATAGATAGATAGATAGATAGATAGATAGATAGATAGATAGATAGATAGATAGATAGATAGCTGTATGGATGGATGGATGGAATTGATGGATAGATAGATAAATAAATAGATAGATAGATAGATAGATAGATAGATAGATAGATAGATAGATAGATAGATAGATAGATAGATAGATAGATAGCTGTATGGATGGATGGATGGAATTGATGGATAGATAGATAAATAACTAGATAGATAGATAGATAGCTGTATGGATAGATGGATAAATAACTAGATGATAGATAGATAGATAGATAGATTGATAGATAGATAGATAGATAGATAGAAAGATAGATAATTCCATAGATAGATAGATAGATAGATAGATAGATAGATAGATAGATAGATAGATGATAGATAGATCGATATGGATGGATAGGTAGATAGAGAGAGAGAGAGATGGATGGATGGATGGATAGATGGATGGATGGATAGATAGATAGATAGATAGATAGATAGATAGATAGATAGATAGATAGCTGTATGGATAGATGGATAAATAACTAGATAATAGATAGATAGATAGATAGATAGATAGATAGATAGATAGTTCCATAGATAGATAGATAGATAGATAGATAGATAGATAGATAGATAGATAGATAGATGATAGATAGATAGCTGGATGGATAGCTGGATGGATGGATGGATGGATGGAATTGATGGATAGATGGATAAATAACTAGATAGATAGATAGATAGATAGATAGATAGATAGATAGATAGATAGATAGATAGATAGATAGATAGATAGATAGATGTAGATGACAGGGATACATAAATATAGATAGATGGATGACAGATAGATAGAGAGTAAGATAGATAGATAGATAGATAGATAGATAGATAGATAGATAGATAGATAGATAGATAGATAGATAGATAGATAGCTGTGGATGGATAGATAGAGAGAGAGAAATGGATGGATGGATGGATAGATAGATAGATAGATAGATAGATAGATAGATAGATAGATAGATAGATAGATAGATAGATAGATGTAGATGACAGGGATACATAAATATAGATAGATGGATGACAGATAGATAGATAGTAAGATAGATAGAAAGATCGATAGATAGATAGATGATAGATAGATAATTCCATCGATATATAGATAGATAGATATATGTAGATGACAGGGATACATAAATATAGATAGATGGATGACAGAGAAATAGATAGATAGATAGATAGATAGATAGATAGATAGATAGATAGATAGATAGATAGATAGATAGATAGCTGGATGGATGGATAGATAGATAGATAGATAGACAGACAGACAGATAGATAGATAGAGAGATAGATAGATAGATAGATAGATAGATAGATAGATAGATAGATAGATAGATAGAGATGGATGGATAGATAGATAGATAGAGAGATAGATAGATAGATAGATAGATAGATAGATATGGATGTATAGAGAGAGAGAGAGAGAAAAATGGATGGATGGATAGATAGATAGATAGAGAGAGAGAGAGAGATAGAGATAGATAGATAGATAGATAGATAGATAGATAGATAGATAGATAGATAGATAGATAGATAGATACATAGATAGCTGTATGGATGGATGGATGGAATTGATGGATAGATAGATAAATAACTAGATAGATAGATAGATAGATAGATAGATAGATGTATGGATAGATGGATAAATAACTAGATGATAGATAGATAGATAGATAGATAGATAGATAGATAGATAGATAGATAGATAATTCCATAGATATGTAGATAGATAGATAGATAGATAGATAGATAGATAGATAGATAGATAGATAGATAGATAGTTGTAGATGACAGGGATACATAAATATAGATAGATGGATGACAGATAGATAGATAGATAGATAGATAGATAGATAGATAGATAGATAGATAGATAATTCCATAGATAGATAGATAGATAGATAGATAGATAGATAGATAGATAGATAGATAGATAGATAGATGATAGATAGATCGATATGGATGGATAGGTAGATAGAGAGAGAGAGAGATGGATGGATGGATGGATAGATGGATGGATGGATAGATAGATAGATAGGTAGATAGATAGATAGATAGAGATGTATAGATAGATAGATAGATAGATAGATAGATAGATAGATAGATAGATAGATGATAGATGATAGATAGATAGATAGATAGATAGATAGATAGATAGATAGATAGATAGATAGATAGATAGTTGTAGATGACAGGGATACATAAATATAGATAGATGGATGACAGATAGATAGATAGATAGATAGATAGATAGATAGATAGATAGATAGATAGATAATTCCATAGATAGATAGATAGATAGATAGATAGATAGATAGATAGATAGATAGATAGATAGATGATAGATAGATCGATATGGATGGATAGGTAGATAGAGAGAGAGAGAGATGGATGGATGGATGGATAGATGGATGGATGGATAGATAGATAGATAGGTAGATAGATAGATAGATAGAGATGTATAGATAGATAGATAGATAGATAGATGATAGATGATAGATAGATAGATAGATAGATAGATAGATAGATAGATAGATAGATAGAGATGGATGGATGGATGGATAGATCGATAAATAACTAGAAAGATAGATAGATAGATAGATAGATAGATAGATAGATAGATAGATAGATAGATAGATAGATGTGGATGGATAGATAGAGAGAGAGAAATGGATGGATGGATAGATAGATAGATAGATAGATAGATAGATAGATAGATAGATAGATAGATAGATAGATAGATAGCTGTATGGATGGATGGATGGAATTGATGGATAGATAGATAAATAACTAGATAGATAGATAGATAGATAGATAGATAGATAGATAGATAGATAGATAGATAGATAGATAGATAGCTGTATGGATAGATGGATAAATAACTAGATGATAGATAGATAGATAGATAGATAGATAGATAGATAGATAGATAGATAGATAATTCCATAGATAGATAGATAGATAGATAGATAGATAGATAGATAGATAGATAGATAGATAGATAGATAGCTGGATGGATAGCTGGATGGATGGATGGATGGAATTGATGGATAGATGGATAAATAACTAGATAGATAGATAGATAGATAGATAGATAGATAGATAGATAGATAGATAGATAGATAGATAGATAGATAGATAGGTGTAGATGACAGGGATACATAAATATAGATAGATGGATGACAGATAGATAGATAGTAAGATAGATAGATAGATAGATAGATAGATAGATAGATAGATAGATAGATAGATAGATAGCTGTGGATGGATAGATAGAGAGAGAGAAATGGATGGATGGATAGATAGATAGATAGATAGATAGATAGATAGATAGATAGATAGATAGATAGATAGATAGATAGATAGATAGAAAGATAGATAATTCCATAGATAGATAGATAGATAGATAGATAGATAGATAGATAGATAGATAGATAGATCGATCGATATGGATGGATAGGTAGATAGAGAGAGAGAGAGAGATGGATGGATGGATAGATGGATGGATGGATGGATAGATAGATAGATAGATAGATAGATAGATAGATAGATAGATAGATAGATAGCTGTATGGATGGATGGATGGAATTGATGGATAGATAGATAAATAACTAGATAGATAGATAGATAGATAGATAGATAGATAGATAGATAGATAGATAGATAGCTGTATGGATATATGGATAAATAACTAGATGATAGATAGATAGACAGATAGATAGATAGATAGATAGATAGTTCCATAGATAGATAGATAGATAGATAGATAGATAGATAGATAGATAGATAGCTGTATGGATGGATGGATGGAATTGATGGATAGATAGATAAATAACTAGATAGATAGATAGATAGATAGATAGATAGATAGATAGATAGATAGATAGATAGATAGCTGTATGGATAGATGGATAAATAACTAGATGATAGATAGATAGATAGATAGATAGATAGATAGATAGATAGATAGATAATTCCATAGATAGATAGATAGATAGATAGATAGATAGATAGATAGATAGATAGATAGATGATAGATAGATAGCTGGATGGATAGCTGGATGGATGGATGGATGGATGGAATTGATGGATAGATGGATAAATAACTAGATAGATAGATAGATAGATAGATAGATAGATAGATAGGTAGATAGATAGATAGATAGATAGATAGATAGATAGATAGATAGATAGATAGATAGATAGCTGTGGATGGATAGATAGAGAGAGAGAAATGGATGGATAGATAGATAGATAGATAGATAGATAGATAGATAGATAGATAGATAGATAGATAGATAGATAGATAGAAAGATAGATAATTCCATAGATAGATAGATAGATAGATAGATAGATAGATCGATATGGATGGATAGGTAGATAGAGAGAGAGAGAGATGGATGGATGGATGGATAGATGGATGGATGGATGGATAGATAGATAGATAGATAGATAGATAGATAGATAGATAGATAGCTGTATGGATGGATGGATGGAATTGATGGATAGATAGATAAATAACTAGATAGATAGATAGATAGATAGATAGATAGATAGATAGATAGATAGATAGATAGATAGATAGATATATGGATAAATAACTAGATGATAGATAGATAGATAGATAGATAGATAGATAGATAGATAGATAGATAGTTCCATAGATAGATAGATAGATAGATAGATAGATAGATAGATAGATAGATAGATAGCTGTATGGATGGATGGATGGAATTGATGGATAGATAGATAAATAACTAGATAGATAGATAGATAGATAGATAGATAGATAGATAGATAGATAGATAGATAGATAGCTGTATGGATAGATGGATAAATAACTAGATGATAGATAGATAGATAGATAGATAGATAGATAGATAGATAGATAGATAATTCCATAGATAGATAGATAGATAGATAGATAGATAGATAGATAGATAGATAGATGATAGATAGATAGCTGGATGGATAGCTGGATGGATGGATGGATGGATGGAATTGATGGATAGATGGATAAATAACTAGATAGATAGATAGATAGATAGATAGATAGGTAGATAGATAGATAGATAGATAGATAGATAGATAGATAGATAGATAGATAGATAGATAGATAGATAGATAGATGTAGATGACAGGGATACATAAATATAGATAGATGGATGACAGATAGATAGATAGATAGATAGATAGATAGATAGATAGATAGATAGATAGATAGATAGATAGATAGATAGCTGTGGATGGATAGATAGAGAGAGAGAAATGGATGGATGGATAGATAGATAGATAGATAGATAGATAGATAGATAGATAGATAGATAGATAGATAGAAAGATAGATAATTCCATAGATAGATAGATAGATAGATAGATAGATAGATAGATAGATAGATAGATAGATAGATGATAGATAGATCGATATGGATGGATAGGTAGATAGAGAGAGAGAGAGATGGATGGATGGATGGATAGATGGATGGATGGATAGATAGATAGATAGATAGTTAGGTAGATAGATAGATAGATAGATAGATAGATAGATAGATAGATAGATAGATAGATAGATAGATAGATAGATAGATAGATAGCTGTATGGATGGATGGATGGAATTGATGGATAGATAGATAAATAACTAGATAGATAGATAGATAGATAGATAGATAGATAGATAGATAGATAGATAGATAGATAGATAGCTGTATGGATAGATGGATAAATAACTAGATGATAGATAGATAGATAGATAGATAGATAGATAGATAGATAGATAGATAGATAATTCCATAGATAGATAGATAGATAGATAGATAGATAGATAGATAGATAGATGATAGATAGATAGCTGGATGGGTAGCTGGATGGATGGATGGATGGATGGAATTGATGGATAGATGGATAAATAACTAGATAGATAGATAGATAGATAGATAGATAGATAGATAGATAGATAGATAGATAGATAGATAGATAGATAGATAGATAGATAGATGTAGATTTCAGGGATACAGAAATATAGATAGATGGATGACAGATAGATAGATAGATAGATAGATAGATAGATAGATAGATAGATAGATAGATAGATAGATAGCTGTGGATGGATAGATAGAGAGAGAGAAATGGATGGATGGATAGATAGATAGATAGATAGATAGATAGATAGATAGATAGATAGATAGATAGATAGATAGATAGATATGGATGTATAGATAGAGAGAGAGAGAAAAATGGATGGATGGATAGATAGATAGAGAGAGAGAGATAGATAGATAGATAGATAGATAGATAGATAGCTGTATGGATGGATGGATGGAATTGATGGATAGATAGATAAATAAATAGATAGATAGATAGATAGATAGATAGATAGATAGATAGATAGATAGATAGATAGATAGCTGTATGGATGGATGGATGGAATTGATGGATAGATAGATAAATAACTAGATAGATAGATAGATAGCTGTATGGATAGATGGATAAATAACTAGATGATAGATAGATAGATAGATAGATTGATAGATAGATAGATAGATAGAAAGATAGATAATTACATAGATAGATAGATAGATAGATAGATAGATAGATAGATAGATAGATAGATGATAGATAGATCGATATGGATGGATAGGTAGATAGAGAGAGAGAGAGATGGATGGATGGATGGATAGATGGATGGATGGATAGATAGATAGATAGATAGATAGATAGATAGATAGATAGATAGATGTAGATGACAGGGATACATAAATATAGATAGATGGATGACAGATAGATAGATAGTAAGATAGATAGATAGATAGATAGATAGATAGATAGATAGATAGATAGATAGATAGATAGATAGATAGATAGAAAGATAGATAATTCCATAGATAGATAGATAGATAGATAGATAGATAGATAGATAGATAGATAGATAGATGATAGATAGATCGATATGGATGGATAGGTAGATAGAGATAGAGAGAGATGGATGGATGGATGGATAGATGGATGGATGGATGGATAGATAGATAGATAGATAGATAGATAGATAGATAGATAGATAGATAGCTGTATGGATATATGGATAAATAACTAGATGATAGATAGATAGATAGATAGATAGATAGATAGATAGATAGATAGTTCCATAGATAGATAGATAGATAGATAGATAGATAGATAGATAGATAGATAGCTGTATGGATGGATGGATGGAATTGATGGATAGATAGATAAATAACTAGATAGATAGATAGATAGATAGATAGATAGATAGATAGATAGATAGATAGATAGATAGATAGATAGCTGTATGGATAGATGGATAAATAACTAGATGATAGATAGATAGATAGATAGATAGATAGATAGATAGATAGATAGATAGATAGATAATTCCATAGATAGATAGATAGATAGATAGATAGATAGATATATGATAGATAGATAGCTGGATGGATAGCTGGATGGATGGATGGATGGATGGAATTGATGGATAGATGGATAAATAACTAGATAGATAGATAGATAGATAGATAGATAGATAGATAGATAGATAGATAGATAGATAGATAGATAGATAGATAGATAGATGTAGATTTCAGGGATACAGAAATATAGATAGATGGATGACAGATAGATAGATAGATAGATAGATAGATAGATAGATAGATAGATAGATAGATAGATAGATAGATAGATAGATAGCTGTGGATGGATAGATAGAGAGAGAGAAATGGATGGATAGATAGATAGATAGATAGATAGATAGATAGATAGATAGATAGATAGATAGATATGGATGTATAGATAGAGAGAGAGAGAAAAATGGATGGATGGATAGATAGATAGAGAGAGAGAGAGAGAGAGAGATAGATAGATAGATAGATAGATAGATAGATAGATAGATAGATAGATAGATAGATAGATAGATAGATAGATAGCTGTATGGATGGATGGATGGAATTGATGGATAGATAGATAGATAGATAGATAGATAGATAGATAGATAGATATATAGATAGATAGATAGATAGATAGATAGATAGATAGATAGATAGATAGATAGATAGCTGTATGGATGGATGGATGGAATTGATGGATAGATAGATAAATAACTAGATAGATAGATAGATAGCTGTATGGATAGATGGATAAATAACTAGATGATAGATAGATAGATAGATAGATTGATAGATAGATAGATAGATAGAAAGATAGATAATTCCATAGATAGATAGATAGATAGATAGATAGATAGATAGATAGATAGATAGATAGATGATAGATAGATCGATATGGATGGATAGGTAGAGAGAGAGAAATGGATGGATGGATGGATAGATAGATAGATAGATAGATAGATAGATAGATAGATAGATAGATGTAGATGACAGGGATACATAAATATAGATAGATGGATGACAGATAGATAGATAGTAAGATAGATAGACAGATCGATAGATAGATAGATGATAGATAGATAATTCCATCGATATATAGATAGATAGATATATGTAGATGACAGGGATACATAAATATAGATAGATGGATGACAGAGAAATAGATAGATAGATAGATAGATAGATAGATAGATAGATAGATAGATAGATAGATAGATAGATAGATAGATGGATAGATAGATAGCTGGATGGATGGATAGATAGATAGATAGATAGACAGACAGACAGACAGACAGATAGAGAGATAGATAGATAGATAGATAGATAGATAGATAGATAGATAGATAGAGATGGATGGATAGATAGATAGATAGATAGATAGATAGATAGATAGATAGATAGATATGGATGTATATATATAGAGAGAGAGAAAAATGGATGGATGGATAGATAGATAGATAGATAGAGAGAGAGAGAGATAGATAGATAGATAGATAGATAGATAGATAGATAGATAGATAGATAGATACATAGATAGCTGTATGGATGGATGGATGGAATTGATGGATAGATAGATAAATAATTAGATAGATAGATAGATAGATAGATAGATAGATGTATGGATAGATGGATAAATAACTAGATGATAGATAGATAGATAGATAGATAGATAGATAGATAGATAGATAGATAGATAGATAATTCCATAGATAGATAGGTAGATAGATAGATAGATAGATAGATAGATAGATAGATAGTTGTAGATGACAGGGGATACATAAATATAGATAGATGGATGACAGATAGATAGATAGATAGATAGATAGATAGATAGATAGATAGATAGATAGATAATTCCATAGATAGATAGATAGATAGATAGATAGATAGATAGATAGATAGATAGATAGATAGATAGATAGATAGATAGATGATAGATAGATCGATATGGATGGATAGGTAGATAGAGAGAGAGAGAGATGGATGGATGGATGGATAGATGGATGGATGGATAGATAGATAGATAGGTAGATAGATAGATAGAGATGTATAGATAGATAGATAGATAGATAGATAGATAGATAGATAGATGATAGATGATAGATAGATAGATAGATAGATAGATAGATAGATAGATAGAGATGGATGGATGGATGGATAGATCGATAAATAACTAGAAAGATAGATAGATAGATAGATAGATAGATAGATAGATAGATAGATAGACAGACAGACAGATAGATAGATAGATAGATAGATAGATAGATAGATAGATAGATAGATAGATAGATGATAGATAGATCGATATGGATGGATAGGTAGATAGAGAGAGAGAGAGATGGATGGATGGATGGATAGATGGATGGATGGATAGATAGATAGATAGGTAGATAGATAGATAGAGATGTATAGATAGATAGATAGATAGATAGATAGATAGATAGATAGATGATAGATGATAGATAGATAGATAGATAGATAGATAGATAGATAGATAGATAGAGATGGATGGATGGATGGATAGATCGATAAATAACTAGAAAGATAGATAGATAGATAGATAGATAGATAGATAGATAGATAGATAGATAGATAGATAGATAGATAGCTGTATGGATGGATGGATGGAATTGATGGATAGATAGATAGATAGATAGATAGATAGATAGATAGATAGATAGATAGATATATAGATAGATAGATAGATAGATAGATAGATAGATAGATAGATAGATAGATAGATAGCTGTATGGATGGATGGATGGAATTGATGGATAGATAGATAAATAACTAGATAGATAGATAGATAGCTGTATGGATAGATGGATAAATAACTAGATGATAGATAGATAGATAGATAGATTGATAGATAGATAGATAGATAGAAAGATAGATAATTCCATAGATAGATAGATAGATAGATAGATAGATAGATAGATAGATAGATAGATAGATGATAGATAGATCGATATGGATGGATAGGTAGAGAGAGAGAAATGGATGGATGGATGGATAGATAGATAGATAGATAGATAGATAGATAGATAGATAGATAGATAGATGTAGATGACAGGGATACATAAATATAGATAGATGGATGACAGATAGATAGATAGTAAGATAGATAGACAGATCGATAGATAGATAGATGATAGATAGATAATTCCATCGATATATAGATAGATAGATATATGTAGATGACAGGGATACATAAATATAGATAGATGGATGACAGAGAAATAGATAGATAGATAGATAGATAGATAGATAGATAGATAGATAGATAGATAGATAGATAGATGGATAGATAGATAGCTGGATGGATGGATAGATAGATAGATAGATAGACAGACAGACAGACAGACAGATAGAGAGATAGATAGATAGATAGATAGATAGATAGATAGATAGATAGATAGAGATGGATGGATAGATAGATAGATAGATAGATAGATAGATAGATAGATAGATAGATATGGATGTATATATATAGAGAGAGAGAAAAATGGATGGATGGATAGATAGATAGATAGATAGAGAGAGAGAGAGATAGATAGATAGATAGATAGATAGATAGATAGATAGATAGATAGATAGATAGATACATAGATAGCTGTATGGATGGATGGATGGAATTGATGGATAGATAGATAAATAATTAGATAGATAGATAGATAGATAGATAGATAGATGTATGGATAGATGGATAAATAACTAGATGATAGATAGATAGATAGATAGATAGATAGATAGATAGATAGATAGATAGATAATTCCATAGATAGATAGGTAGATAGATAGATAGATAGATAGATAGATAGATAGATAGATAGTTGTAGATGACAGGGATACATAAATATAGATAGATGGATGACAGATAGATAGATAGATAGATAGATAGATAGATAGATAGATAGATAGATAATTCCATAGATAGATAGATAGATAGATAGATAGATAGATAGATAGATAGATAGATAGATAGATAGATAGATGATAGATAGATCGATATGGATGGATAGGTAGATAGAGAGAGAGAGAGATGGATGGATGGATGGATAGATGGATGGATGGATAGATAGATAGATAGGTAGATAGATAGATAGAGATGTATAGATAGATAGATAGATAGATAGATAGATAGATAGATAGATGATAGATGATAGATAGATAGATAGATAGATAGATAGATAGATAGATAGATAGAGATGGATGGATGGATGGATAGATCGATAAATAACTAGAAAGATAGATAGATAGATAGATAGATAGATAGATAGATAGATAGACAGATAGATAGATAGATATGGATGTATAGAGAGAGAGAGAGAGAAAAATGGATGGATGGATAGATAGATAGATAGATAGATAGATAGATAGATAGATAGATAGATAGATAGATAGATACATAGATAGCTGTATGGATGGATGGATGGAATTGATGGATAGATAGATAAATAACTAGATAGATAGATAGATAGATAGATAGATAGATAGATAGATAGATAGATAGATAGATAGATAGATGTATGGATAGATGGATAAATAACTAGATGATAGATAGATAGATAGATAGATAGATAGATAGATAGATAGATAGATAGATAGATAGATAGATAATTCCATAGATAGATAGGTAGATAGATAGATAGATAGATAGATAGATAGATAGATAGATAGATAGATAGATAGTTGTAGATGACAGGGATACATAAATATAGATAGATGGATGACAGATAGATAGATAGATAGATAGATAGATAGATAGATAGATCGATATGGATGGATAGGTAGATAGAGAGAGAGAGAGATGGATGGATGGATGGATAGATGGATGGATGGATAGATAGATAGATTGGTAGATAGATAGATAGATAGAGATGTATAGATAGATAGATAGATAGATAGATAGATAGATAGATAGATAGATGATAGATGATAGATAGATAGATAGATAGATAGATAGATAGATAGAGATGGATGGATGGATGGATAGATCGATAAATAACTAGAAAGATAGATAGATAGATAGATAGATAGATAGATAGATAGATAGATAGATAGATATGGATGGATAGATAGATAGAGAGAGAGAAATCGATGGATGGATAGAAAGATAGATAGATAGATAGATAGATAGATAGATAGATAGATAGATAGATAGATAGATAGAGATGTATAGATAGATAGATAGATAGATAGATAGATGATAGATGATAGATAGATAGATAGATAGATAGATAGATAGATAGATAGATAGATAGAGATGGATGGATGGATGGATAGATCGATAAATAACTAGAAAGATAGATAGATAGATAGATAGATAGATAGATAGATAAATAGATAGATAGATAGATAGATAGATAGATAGATAGATAGATAGATAGATAGATGTGGATGGATAGATAGAGAGAGAGAAATGGATGGATGGATAGATAGATAGATAGATAGATAGATAGATAGATAGATAGATAGATAATTCCATAGATAGATAGATAGATAGATAGATAGATAGATAGATAGATAGATAGATAGATAGATAGATAGATGATAGATAGATCGATATGGATGGATAGGTAGATAGAGAGAGAGAGAGATGGATGGATGGATGGATAGATGGATGGATGGATAGATAGATAGATAGATAGATAGATAGATAGAGATGTATAGATAGATAGATAGATAGATAGATAGATAGATAGATAAGTAGATAGATAGATGATAGATGATAGATAGATAGATAGGTAGATAGATAGATAGATAGATAGATAGATAGATAGATAGATAGAGATGTATAGATAGATAGATAGATAGATAGATAGATAGATAGATAGATAGATAGGTAGATAGATAGATGATAGATGATAGATAGATAGATAGGTAGATAGATAGATAGATAGATAGATAGAGATGGATGGATGGATAGATCGATAAATAACTAGAAAGATAGATAGATAGATAGATAGATAGATAGATAGATAGATAGATAGATAGATAGATGTGGATGGATAGATAGAGAGAGAGAAATGGATGGATAGATAGATAGATAGATAGATAGAGAGAGAGATAGATAGATAGATAGATAGATAGATAGATAGATAGATAGATAGATAGATAGATACATAGATAGCTGTATGGATGGATGGATGGAATTGATGGATAGATAGATAAATAATTAGATAGATAGATAGATAGATAGATAGATAGATAGATGTATGGATAGATGGATAAATAACTAGATGATAGATAGATAGATAGATAGATAGATAGATAGATAGATAGATAGATAGATAGATAGATAATTCCATAGATAGATAGGTAGATAGATAGATAGATAGATAGATAGATAGATAGATAGATAGATAGATAGATAGATAGTTGTAGATGACAGGGATACATAAATATAGATAGATGGATGACAGATAGATAGATAGATAGATAGATAGATAGATAGATAGATAGATAGATAGATAGATAGATAGATAGATAATTCCATAGATAGATAGATAGATAGATAGATAGATAGATAGATAGATAGATAGATAGATAGATAGATAGATAGATAGATGATAGATAGATCGATATGGATGGATAGGTAGATAGAGAGAGAGAGAGATGGATGGATGGATGGATAGATGGATGGATGGATAGATAGATAGATAGGTAGATAGATAGATAGATAGAGATGTATAGATAGATAGATAGATAGATAGATAGATAGATAGATAGATAGATGATAGATGATAGATAGATAGATAGATAGATAGATAGATAGATAGATAGATAGATAGATAGAGATGGATGGATGGATGGATAGATCGATAAATAACTAGAAAGATAGATAGATAGATAGATAGATAGATAGATAGATAGATAGACAGATAGATAGATAGATATGGATGTATAGAGAGAGAGAGAGAGAAAATGGATGGATGGATAGATAGATAGATAGATAGATAGATAGATAGATAGATAGATAGATACATAGATAGCTGTATGGATGGATGGATGGAATTGATGGATAGATAGATAAATAACTAGATAGATAGATAGATAGATAGATAGATAGATAGATGTATGGATAGATGGATAAATAACTAGATGATAGATAGATAGATAGATAGATAGATAGATAGATAGATAGATAGATAGATAGTTCCATAGATAGATAGGTAGATAGATAGATGGATAGATAGATAGATAGATAGATAGATAGATAGATAGATAGATAGATAGATAGATAGATAGATAGTTGTAGATGACAGGGATACATAAATATAGATAGATGGATGACAGATAGATAGATAGATAGATAGATAGATAGATAGATAGATAGATAGATAGATAGATAGATAGATCGATATGGATGGATAGGTAGATAGAGAGAGAGAGAGATGGATGGATGGATGGATAGATGGATGGATGGATAGATAGATAGATAGGTAGATAGATAGATAGATAGAGATGTATAGATAGATAGATAGATAGATAGATAGATAGATAGATAGATGATAGATGATAGATAGATAGATAGATAGATAGATAGATAGATAGATAGATAGATAGAGATGGATGGATGGATGGATAGATCGATAAATAACTAGAAAGATAGATAGATAGATAGATAGATAGATAGATAGATAGATAGATAGATATGGATGGATAGATAGATAGAGAGAGAGAAATCGATGGATGGATAGAAAGATAGATAGATAGATAGATAGATAGATAGATAGATAGATAGATAGA
>NW_027256885.1:13623288-13800788 GCF_029215685.1 Pituophis catenifer annectens
GCCTTTCAGCTGTAAAGGCGGCTCTTTACAGGCGACGGGGCTGGCGGTCCCGAGGGACTGTCTGGCAGCGACAGAGAGCAAACTGGAAGTCTAATATTTCCTTATTCATCATCCATCTTTTCCTTCTCCATTGTCCTTTCCATATTACTTTTACCGGGTTATGGTCTGCCCAAGTATTTGTGATTATTTCTACCTCCTCTACATCTTTTCTGAGTTCTGTCATCATCCAAACCATGTCTATTCTAGACCATGATTGATGTGGGCTAGAATAGAATGTATATTGTTTTTTCTCTTTATTTACCTCCCTCCATGCATCTTGGAGACATAGTTCCTGTGTCATCTCTTTAAACATATCTGGAAGTGTCTTTTTCTTAGTTTTATTTTTCTTATTACTCTGATAATCTTTTTTCATGTCCGTAATTGCATTGAAGTCACCTATAATACAAATATTCTCATATTCCAAATCTTTTACTTTATCATGTATATTTTTAAAAAAATCATTTTGATTCCCATTTGGTGCATAGATTGAAATCAGTAATATTGTTTTTTGTTCTGTTTGAATCTCAGTCATTAAGACCCTTCCATCTTCGTCCGCGTATATTTGTTTTGTTTTCAGATGTTTTTTTATATAAACGGCAACTCCTCTCTTTTTTTGTTCTGCTAATGAAGTATATAAATTCCCTAGTCTTGGATTCTCTAGCATCTTTTGGTGTTGTTTCTTGATATGGACTTCCTGTAAATTTATAATGTCCATCTCCAATTTTTGTAATTTTGTATATGTTTGGATTCTCTTGGCTGGTGCGTTTAGTCCGTTTATGTGGATTGAAATCATTTTTATTTCCTGTTCCATTTTTGTTCTTATCTATTCGCTGTCCTTAGTCTTCTTGTGTTTCTTGTTACTATTTGTGTTTTTTCCCTCGCTCCCTCTCTCTCCATTCTTTCTCTTTCCAATCTTCTCTTTTCCTCTTGTTCTCCTTCTGTTTCTTCTGTGGGATATTCTTCTTGGCTTTTATTCTCCGATTCCTCTCTACTTTCTTGATCTTCCTCCAAGATGAAATGGTGTTCAATAAACTCCTGAGCTTTTTCTAAGTTATCTATCCTGAATTTCTTCTCTTGCCAAGAGATTAGAATGCCCTCTGGTATCAGCCAGCGAAACATAACTTTATGTTTGTTTAATTGTGATGTGAGAAAATTGTAGTTTTTCCTCTGGTCCCTTACTCGTCTTGGAATTTGTTTGAGTGTTATTATCTCCTTCCCTTTGTACAGAATTGCCTCGTCTCTCATCTTTTTGTAGATTTCTTCCTTTATCTTTTTTGGGTGAATCTGACGTGCACTTCCTTTGGCAGTTTGTGCCTGTGTGCATAATTTGTATGCACTCTATAAACCTCATCAATATCCCTTCACATATCTTCCTTGTCTCTCTGTGTTGTTTCTGCCAGGATCTCCGCCATTATCTCTCCTAGGTCTTCATCTTTACTTTCTGTTATGTTCTGGAACCTAAGATAAAAAGATGCCTTCTCCATTTCCAGATATGTGATCGATTCTTCTAATTCCCTATTAATTGACATCTGCTTTTGTTCCAACGTCTCTATCTTCTTGTCTGTTTGTTCCATTTTTGATTCTACCTTTTGGATCCTTTGCTCATTCTTGACGATATTCTGTTGGATTTTTTCTATTTTGTCGTCCATTTTCTTTATATTGTCTTTTATTTCTCCCACATCAGATTTCAGATCCTCGTGGTTTCTTCATTTCCTTGTGGTTGTTAGCGATGGATTCTTGTGTCTTGTTCATTGCTTCCTGGATCATTGCCAATACTGATTGAATGTTTTGTATACTGGAAGTGGAGTCTGCTTTTTCTTTATCCACTCCCAGCATGGTTTCTATCGACCTTTGCTGTGCTGGGAATGCTGTAAGAGATGTCTGATTCAAGGTTATTTTCTTATTTATTTTGGTTATAGTTGTTGTGCCTGTGCTTGTCATTTTTACTCTTTGTTGCAGATTTTTCCAAAATTTCATACAATGGCTTACTTTTGATATCTTTAAATTTGTTGCCTATAATGGTATTTAACTTTACTCTATATCATACAAGTCCTTAAATGGCAATCTATATTTATAATGTTGTAAATTTGTCTGTAAAAATACTCTTATCACTCTAATGAGTATGTAACCACTCTATAAGATAATGTAAATTACTATATATCTTTCTATATACTTATTTAGGGTTTTATAAGTTTTAACTTGTATATACACTTATGTAAAGGAGAAAGGGAATAAAAGGAGGGAAGTGAGGGAAAAAATTAAGATTCTAGAAGTTCATTAATTTGTTCTTAATATAGTTAGCACAATATATATAATCAACTCTAATGCTAAGTAAGTAAAACTAGGTGTTACTGAAATTAATATCAATATCAATAGTCCAACTTGTCTCAGTCGTTGAGCACTAATTACCAATCAATAGTCAACAGTCAGCAATTATTAATAATTAATTCTACTCAAAGTAATCAATTATGTATATAATTCGTTATTCTTCTCCCATACAATCCTCTTTCACTCTTGCATCATTTTCTGCTCAGTCCTCTGTACAGTTCATTTTTCCAGCTCTCTTGAAGTATAATTTTTAATGTCTCTCACCAGGAGTGTTCAAATATCCAAATGTCCAGGTTCAACACTTTTTATTTATTTATTTATTTATTAGTCATATTTCTATGCCGCCCAGTCTCCAAGGACTCTGGGCGGCTTACACCAAAGACAGTATACTAAATAGCATATTGCCCCCAACAATCTGGGTCCTCATTTTACCCACCTCGGAAGGATGGAAGGCTGAGTCAACTTTGAGCCGGTGAGATTTGATCTGCTGATCTGCTGAACTAGCAGTCAGCTGAAGTAGTTGCTGTACTGCACTCTAACCACTGCGCCACCTCGGCTCTTTTAAGTAGCAAGCTCAAAATTTGTTGTTTTCCAAGCCTATTCTATCTATAGTTCCATTAAAGTCACAACTTCTCCAATCACCGTTCCAGTTCCACCACTCACTCTCACTCTCCGATCCTTAATGGCTTCTGTCAGTCTCACAGTCCTAATCCAAAGCACCGTCTTCCAGTCAATCTATTTATTTTCTAATCCACACCTCTTTCAAGTCAAAATCAAAATCCAAATATATCTGCTGAAGTTTTCTTCCTCGTCTCCACCACTCTCTCACCTTTCGCACAGTCACTACCTGTCAAAGTTCCTTCTTTCTTCCATCACTCGTTATCTCTTCCGCTCTCTAAAAGCTTTCATCAATCTCACAGTTCTAGTCCAAATCACCTTCCTCCAGTCGATCCGTTTATTTTGTAATCCACACCTCTTTCAAGTCAAAGTCAAAGTATATCCGTTGTAGTTTCCTCTTTTCCACCACTCTTTCTCTTTTCGCGCAGTCACTACCTGTCAAAGTTCCTTTTTCCGCTCCTCTCCCTTTTCGTCACCGCTTTTATCTGGCTGCCGTTCTGCTGCTTGCTTTGGAGCCTCGATCTCTCTGCTCTCTTCTTCCACTATATAGCTGTACCTCACTCGATATATTTTTTTTCCCCTTGTTTCTCGTACCGTTGCGATCTATTGTTTCAATTTTCACTTCCTACTCCACAGCTGTCAGCGCTTCGGGCCAGCCAAAATGGCTGGTTTTTTTCCAACCGGAATTAAGAGGTTTCTCCTGAACCTTCAGGGCAATTGCTTTTCCCCCGAGGTCCTTGAAGACTCCTCTTTTTTCTATTGATCTCTCCGGGATCAATAGTGCCTAATTCAGCTTCCTGGTTGGGAATATTGGAACTTCAAGAATGGAGCCCCGTTCTCTCATTCCAAACACGCTGACATCACCGCCGGAAGCCCTGGGATATGATTTTTTTTTTTTTATAGAAACTTTATTAAGGTTTTTTACAGAACAAAAAAAAAAGGAAATAAAAAAAAAGAGAAAAAGGAAAAACAAACATTCAAACAGAAACATAAAACACATAAGCATAATAACATTTTCAGTTAGTATCGGATGTGCAGTGTTTTAACTATTTACATAATAGTGCTTGGTGACATTTCAGCTCACTTTTAACCAATATTTAACACACCTTTAGATCTTTCTTTCATTTTGTCATGCAACCACTTGTACCACCTTTCCCACACCATATAATAAACTGACTTCTCATCATTTAATTCATAAGTTAATTTAGTCATCTCTGCGCACTCGAGTATTTTCTTAATTGTAAGCTCTTCTGGTGGTTGAGTTTTCTCTTTCCAATACTGTGCGTATGCCAATCTAGCGGCTGTAATTATGTGGATCATTAAATGTGTCATTTCCTTTCTATATGGCTTCTTTATTATTCCTAAGAGGAAAATCTCTGGTGTTAGTTCAATATCATCGTCAATTATTTCTTGTAACCACCTCCTAATTTTATTCCAGTATTCTTTCGCTTCCGGGCATGTCCACCACATGTGAAAGAAGGTGCCTTGACCATAGCCACATTTCCAACAATTGGGATGTATATTGGGGTATATCTTTGCTAGTCTGGCCGGGGCTAGGTACCATCTATGCAACATTTTGTAGTGGTTTTCCTTATATGCCACCGCTCTAGTGAGTTTAAGATTTCTGTTCCATGCCTCCTCCCATTCCCCAAAATTTATATCGCGCCCTATATTTTTCTCCCATGCAATTATTTGGTTCTTTGTGATGTCTTCAAACTTATCGTCGCCTAATAAATAATTGTATAGTTTTGCCAGTATCTTTTTGTTTGTTCCCATCAGGACTTTATCCAATCCGTTTGGTCCAAGTTCTAAACCGTATTGTTCTTTATCTCTCTGATATCTGGATTTTACTTGTGAGTAGGTCCACCAATCTAAATTTATTCCTTGCTCTCGTAAGGTGTCATTTTATTTAAGCCTCCCTCCTTCGTCCAAAATATCTTTGTATCTGCCCATTTTCTCCCTCTCCCACCTATTTGGGTGGGTCAGGGCCTCCATCGTTGAGAGCCAATTTGGGATTTTTTTGTAATATTTTTGCCTAATCTGAGTCCATGTTTGTATCAAGGAGTCTCTAATTTTATGTCTATGGAAATGTGTCTTCCTTTTCTTTTCCATGTCCCAAATGTGGGCGTGCCAGCCTTTTTGCAAGTCATGTCCTTCTAAAGTGAGAATCCTCTCATTTTCCAGGGTGATCCAGTCTCTTAACCAAACTAGCTTGGCTGCCCTGTAGTATGTTTCCCAATCCGGGAGTCCAAATCCACCTATATCTCTTTTGCCCCTTAAAATTTTAATAGAAAATCTCGGTTTTTTTCCCTCCCATATAAATTCTCTGATGATTTTGTCTAATTCTAAAAAAAAATTTTTATCTAAATTTATCGGTATATTTTGGAATAAGAATAATATTCTAGGGAGGATGTTCATCTTAATTGTGGCTATCTTGCCCAGAAGTGATAGTCTTATTTTTTTCCAGCTATCTAGGTCTTGTTTCATTTTTCTAATTAGGGGAGTATAATTATCGTCTTTCAGGGTCGAGCATCTTGATGTAATCCAAATTCCTAGGTATTTAATTTTTTTGGCAACCTGTAATCCTAATACTTTTTCTATCTCGTTCTTCTGGCTCTCAGTTGTATTCTTAATCAATACTTTGGTTTTTGTTTTGTTCAGTTTAAAGCCTGCCACCTCTCCATATTTACTTAATTCCTCTAATACTTTAGGTCCCGATTCTATGGGGTCTTCCAGGATTAGAGCTACGTCGTCTGCAAATGCTTGCGTCTTGTAGGTCTCCTTCCTGATCTTCAATCCTTTTATTTCCTCGTTAGTTCTAATTTTCCGGAGAAGAACTTCTAGGGCCAAAATAAACAATAGGGGGGATAGGGGACAGCCTTGCCTTACTCCCTTACTAATTTGGAATGTTTTGGTCCTATCCCCATTCACCAGGATGCTCGCCTTTTGGTTATTATAAATAGATTTAATCATCATTTCAAAATTTGTTCCGAATTTCATAATCTCAATTTGTTTAAACATAAATTTCCAATTTAGATTGTCAAATGCCTTTTGAGCATCGACAAAAATCAAAGCCATCTGTTTTCCGGGGTGTTCTTCATAATACTCTAGTGTGTCTAGCACGATTCTCAAATTATCCCTAATTTGTCTTCCCGGTAAAAATCCGTTCTGGTCTTTGTATATCCAATTATTTAAAATCTTTTTCATTCTTTCTGCCATTATACCCATGAATAATTTGTAGTCAGTATTTAGGAGCGAAATTGGTCTGTAATTTTGGATTTGTTTTAAGTCGGCACCTTCTTTCGGCACAAGTGTAACATGCGCCTCTTTCCATGACTCTGGAATTTTATGGTCTAACAATGCATCATTAAAAATTTCTACTAATTTCGGTTGGAGTGTTTCTTCTAATTTTTTATATATTTCCCCCGGGAATCCATCAGGTCCTGGCGCTTTGTTGTTTTTCAATTTAGAGAGGGCTGTTTTTAATTCTTCAATTGTAATCTTTCTGTTGAGCATTTCTTTCTCATCATCAGTTATTTGTGGGAGCTCTGCTTTTATCAAATATTGTTCTATTTTGTCATCCGGTATCTCCTCTTCTTTATATAGGGATTCATAGTATTCTCTCACCCTATCCCGTTTTCCTTCCTCGTTAGTCAATAATTTACCCTTAGAATCTTCTAAGGTATGAATTATTCCCCTTTCATTTTCCTTTTTTAATTTATAGGCCAGCCACCTGCCCGATTTGTTAGTGTTCTCAAAAAGATATTGTTTTGTTCTTTTCATTCTTTGTGCCAGCTCTTCTTGCTCCATGATGTTTACTTTATGCTTCCACATCATCCAGTCTTCTTTGGCAGCTTCGTCTTCTGGGTTGTCTTGGAGTTTTCTTTCTGATTCTCCTATATGATTTAAATAGTCTTCCAGGATCTTCCTTTCTTCTTTATTTTTATGTGCAGTATATGAAATCACGACTCCTCTCAGATAGGCCTTCATTGTATCCCATACTATTGCGCGGGATGTGCCTTTGTTTTCATTTTCCTTAAAAAAGAAGTTTATTTCTTCTTTAAATTTTTGTATACAGTCTTTGTCGCCCAATAATTTAGCATTTAGCCTCCACCTCTGTTGGTATTTTCTCTGGACAGGCTTCCATCTCATTTCTAGTGGATTGTGATCTGCCCAATCATTAGGGTTAATTACAGCTGTTCCAATTTCTAGCCCCAAATTCCTACTAACCCATGCCATGTCAATTCTGGACCACGACTTTTGTGCATTTGAAAAGAAGGTATATTGCCTATCATTTGGATGCAAGGTACGCCAAATGTCAATTAGATCTAGTTCATCGACTAACTCGAAAAAAGCTCTCGGTAAATTTGTCCTTTTATTTTTTTTTTCTTTATTGCTCTTGTGGTCCTTCTCCGGATCCACAATGCCATTGAAATCCCCTATCATACAGATTTCGTTATATGCCATTTTCACTAATTGTTCATGGAGTTTCTTAAAAAATTCTCCTTGTTTTTTATTTGGGGCATAAATGCCCACTAATAATATCTTGGAATTCCCTCTCTTAATTTCAATCATGAGGATTCTACCTTTTGTGTCTTTAAATTTCAATTTTGCTTCGATTCCTTTTTTTACGTAAATTACCACCCCCCTCTTCTTTTTCTCTGCCAACGAATCAAATGTTTGACCGAATTTTTTATATTCTAAACATTTACTCTCTTCTTTTTTTATGTGTACCTCTTGTAAACACATTACATCAACATTTTGTTTACCTAATTTTGTTAATATTCTTTTCCTCTTTTTGTAATCATTTAGTCCATTGACATTTACAGATATTAGCTTTAAGTCATTCATCTCTATACCTCTATCTGATTATTGGTTCTTGTTTGTTTCTTACGGCCCTTACTGGTCTTGTTTTCTTCTCTTTGGCTTCTTCTTCTTCTTCTGTCTTCTCCTCTACAGTTGCTTCGTTCGTGTTCTGTTGATGTAGGGCTTCCTCCTCCACTACTGCTGTTTCTAGTTCTTCCTTGCTACCCTGCTCTTCTTCCACACCTCTCAACTGGTCAAGGAAATCTTGTGCTGTACTTAGGCTTTCTATTTTAATTTTTCTTCCTTGCCAGGTTATTAGCATCCCTTCTGGGAGAAGCCACCTGAATAGAATCTTTCTTTTATTCAACTGTATGGCCAAAAATCTGTATCCCTTCCTCATCTCCCGGACTCTTCTTGGTATCTGTTTTAGGATTATTATTTCTTTACCTCGATATGTTATCTGTTCATCTCTTGCCATGTTGTATAGAATATCTTTAACTTTTTTCCGTGCGAAGCGGACATGTACTTCTCTAGGAAGCTTGTTCCTTCTTGCGTAGTTAGTCTGGACCCTGTATACGTCGTCCAGCTCCCTAATTATCGCCTGTTTGTCTTGGTGAAGTGCATCAGCTATCAGCTCCGCCATCTTTTCACCTAGGTCTTCCTCTTTGTCCTCGACAACATTCTGAAATCGCAAATAGAAGGAAGCCTGGTCCATCTCCAATTGGATTATTGAATCTTCTAACTCTTTATTTTGACTTGTTAATGTTTGATCCACAATATCTAATTTCTTTTCAGTTTGGTCAATTCTTGTTTCAGCTTTTTGAATTCGTTGTTCATTCTTAACTATTGATGTTTGGATTTCATTCATTTTCTGATCCAATGCATGTATGTCTGATTTTAATTCGACATGATTATTTGACAATTTTTCCTGCATTGCCATCATCGTTTCTTGGATTAGGGTTAATGATGCTTGCAGCGTTTGCATTGCCAGGCTTTCTGTTGATTTTTGTGTTGCCGGAGAGGTTGTTGTTATAGTGGGATTAGAGGGAGTCTTTTTTCCTGTTTTCCCCACTGTGAATGACATGCTTGTCATTTCTTTCAAAATTTTCTTTTGCTCTCTAATTATCCTATCAATGTTGCTCCAAATTCTCATTCTCCAGTTAATGCCTCTATTATCTTTTTTTTTAAAATATATATTTATATATATATATTCCTATATCTAATTTTTCCTTCTAAATTATAAACAAATATAACTAGCTTAATAGATATGAGTTAGACAGTTCACAGTCAATGTATCAATATAGCAATTAATTTGGCTAAATATTGTACGTTTAAATGCTTAAAGTACTATAAATACTGTAAATGGAAATTTTTGAATACTTGATTTTAAATATAATTACAATTTTAAATACTATAAAAATACTAATAAATACTATAAATACTAAGCATTGAAATATATATAGAAAGATTTAAAATATCATAGCTTGAGAGTATATTATATATATCTAGACCAAAAAAAAAAACTGTAATTCTTATATTACTGAATATTAATAAGTTAATATATAGAGTATGCAACGTTACTATAGATACAAGTAAGAATACTTAGGTAATTAATTAAATGAATGCAAATCAAATAACACTGTATAATAGTATATCTTATAAGCAAGTAAGGTCAGGGCTTAAATAGCCTAAAAATTAACAGTTCTTATTAATAACACTATTACTATGCAGAAGGTCAGGAAGTTGAGGACAGCGTTGTGAAAAGTAAGAAAAGTAAAAAGGAAGGCTATCAAGATACAATAAGGGGCAGATGGTATTTCCACAAAGATAAAGTTTTTTTGATTTTGATTTTTTTTTTCACTCAGTCATCAATCTCCTCCAATCTCCTCCAATCCTTCCTTAGCCACAGCCGAAGCTCTATGATAAATCTCGCAGCTAGATTGTCTCTATGCCTGTCCTTTTCAGCTTTTGCTCTGTCAGGCTTCTTTAATGGCTGCGCTTCCTGTTCTCCGATACAGGCAAGTAAAGTCTGATCTTCAGCTTTATTCACCTTCCTGCTATGGCCAGCAAATGAGGAACAAATTTTTCCGAGTTCCTATGTGTTCCTTACTCCACCAAACCTCTTTTTACGCAGGCAGTTTCAGCGCCCTCAGACTTTCCTTTTCTGCGCCGGCTAGACGAGCTCTGTGCCTTGTCAAACTGCTCTTTGATCTCCAGCGCCACTCGTTTCCACTCTGAGCCCCTCGCTCTCGTCTACGCCGACCCCTTTTTGATGTTCAAATCCACATAGGCAGGGAAAGTAGGTTTCGATCACACCACTGCAACCTCCGATCTTCCTTGCTTCCTTCTAGTTGTCAGCTCCCCACAGCTTCAAGTCAGCCATTGAAAGGCTGGCTCACTCACGCTGGTTTGACAGAGCCGCCCGGATTTTGCGAGAAGTGCTTGCGCTTCACTTTCTCGCTCACCGGACTCCCTCTATTGTCCGCGGGGCTCTCCAGGTCCCGCGCCCCCGAAGGGATCCCCAAAACGTGGTGACAGGCGGTGTTGAGGAGTAGCGATCACTCACTCAGCACCATGTCGCTGCAGCTCACCAACCGGAAGTCGCCATGGGATATGATTATCTTGAAACTCCCAAAAAAAAAAGTGGTGTTATTAGCCATGAAACCTCAAAAATACACTTTTCCCAAAAGGTTTCCACAATTTTGGCCACTACTGTATATTATGAGCAGCAGTACTACAGGTTCCATCAGGGTTGGATAGCACTGAGATGGCTGACCTCTGCCTTCCCTAAGTATTGTGTAGAGGTCATAGCAACCCTCAAAACATTATTGCTGAATTGAAATGTGTGATATGAAGAGGGGTGAATAATTACAATCATGGCAAGTAATCACGTGAATTACATTTTATCAATGTTAATGTAAATTACACCAAATACATTCTTTGTGCTGGCTCTGCATACTGTATTTGTTTACCTTGCCTCCCAAAAGCCAAGTACAGTTTTTGCCCTGAAAATGGTTAAGCATCCACCAGCCTATCATTTTCATTAATGGATCTGTCTCTGTCTTTCTGAGTCATTTCCAACATGCCCGCATCCTTTGAGTCCACAGAGCTCATCATTATCCAATGCAGTAATTACATTTTTTTTTTGGTGATATCTCCAAGTACAGCCTTCAACTCTGGTAAAGGTTATATTTCCAGTCAGTAATTTATTAAGAGCTGCTCTTCAGTGGCATCAGAATATTGGTTTTTGGCCAGATCCTGTGCCTAATATTGTCTTTTTGCTTCCCCAGCCCCCACCCCATTCAAATCAGTACTGACTCCTGGCAACTGCCTAGACAAATCCCTGCTGTTTTCTTGGCAAGATTTCAGAAGTGGTTTGCCATTGCTTTCTTCCTAGGGCTGAGAGAGAGTGTCTGGCTCAAGGTCACCCAGCTGGCTTTGTGTCTAAAGCAGAACTAGAACTCATGGTCTCCCAGTTTCTAGGCTGCTGCCTTACTATTACACCAAACTGACTCTCAATATTGCTTATTATTTGTAATATTATTAGTCTTTTCTCTACATACTCCTCTGAGAATGCAGCATGTAGTTAAGCCTTCTCAAATGGGATACTTTCCAAATGTGATGGGACTACAATCCTCAGAATTCCCAGACAGAATGGTCTTCTGAGAGTTGTAGCTTTGATACAACTCTGGAAGACGTCAGAATAGGAAGGCTAACTTAGCAGTAGAAAAGGAACAAGGAATGGGAGGGAAATGATCAAATACAACTATCCATTCTCTGGCTGCTGCTGTTGAAGTAATTTTGCCTTGCTCATTTATTTATTTATTTATTTATTTATTTATTTATTCATTCATTCATTCATTTATTTATTTATTTATTTATTTATTTATTTATTTATTTATTTATTTATTTATTTATTTATTTATTTATTTATTTATTTATTGTTCAAATTTATATACCGCCCTTCTCCCGAAGGACTCAGGGCGGTGAACAGCCAAAGATAAAAATACATAGAATACAAAATTTAAAAATAGTTTAAAACAAATTAAATAGTATTGGCCCACGACAATTAAAACACCCCCAATTTAAAATCAAATTAAGAACTAAATTACTCAATTAAAAGAGTTAGGCCAGCCCGGCTTGTTGGAATAGAAAGGTCTTGAGGGTGTGGCGGAAGGTGCATCGATCTGGAATCCTCCTTATCTCCAGGGGCAATTCGTTCCATAGAGCAGGTGCCCCCACAGAGAAGGCTCTCCCCCTGGGGGCCCTGAGGAGCCCCTCTCTGTGGGACTGTACTGGCTGGAGGGAGGCTCTTGGTGGCAGAAGGCAGTCTCGAAGATACCCGGGACCTAAG
The DNA here is from genome assembly GCF_029215685.1 of Pituophis catenifer annectens. Taxonomy (NCBI): domain Eukaryota; kingdom Metazoa; phylum Chordata; class Lepidosauria; order Squamata; family Colubridae; genus Pituophis; species Pituophis catenifer. Next base: position 13,635,434 of record NW_027256885.1, read on the forward strand.
CCATGGAGCGCTCTAAAGGTGGTAACCAGCACCTTGAATCGCACCCGGAAGACCACCGGAAGCCAGTGCAGCTTGTGCAGGAGAGGTGTTACATGGGAGCGCCATGTCACTCCCACAATCACCTGCGCGGCTGCATTCTGGACCAGTTGGAGCTTCCGGGTGCTCATGGAATTTCACAGCAAACCAAATAGGGTCATTCTCCAGTTGTAACCTTTTCCACCATTGGATCTGTCTTTTTTTCCATAACAGTATTATTTGAGACTGAAACGATGGAATACCTCACATGTTGGTGTTTACTGTTTACTCCAAAGTTGTGAACAGCCAACATGATGCATCTGTGGAGCATTATGGGCTGTGCTGAAGTGCACAGATAACATTTGGAATGGAGGGGGGGCAGGTGTTGGGGGAGGCTGAATTTTATTTCACTGTAGAATTTTTGCAAATCTTGGGGTTCTCTCTAGTCAGTCCATATTGCATACTTCTGTATCCACACTTGCCCAATGAGTTCACTATTTATGAGAAGTATTAGTCCTGGGAGAGGAAGAACCAGTATAGCAGTGAATCCAGGCTAGACTTCCGGTTGGTGACTCACGGTGACATGGCGTTGAGAGAGGGATTGTTAGGATATGGTTTGAGCCTAACAGTTGTCCAGGTAATATATGTGTACTGTAACTTTAATCTGTAAATGTATTATGTGACTTTAATGCTGAGTCATGCTGTAATTAGGTAATGACTGGTTGTGAGAGTATTTAAGCAAGGTATTGTAACATGTTCAGTTGCTGCTATGATATGCTTCCATTGATGATGAAGCTGCTATGATATGCTGCCATTGATGATGAAGCTGCTATGATATGCTGCCATTGTGTGTGGAGCTGATGATAAGCTGTCATTGAGAGGAATTGCTATCTGCTAATCATCGTTTGATGGATCTGCAACCATCGTGGTTTGTGAACCAGAGTGAGTTTATTCTAACCAACTAATGTTTGTTTGGTAAGAAGATTCTGTAACTACTGGACTGATTTACTGGCAAAGACTTGGAATTTGTTTAAAGACTATGAGACTGTTTTTCTACTATAAAGTAAGCTTTCGATAAATCAGTTTGCATAACTCTTATTCATTGCTCTCAGCAACGTTTCCTTGAGCATTTACTCTGCTGGTTGGTAACACAACAACAATATCCTTAACATTGGTTATGGGCCCAGAGCCAACCAGAACTAACTAGGATTGTTAAACGCTAAACTGAGAGTTAATGTGAATAGTACAAACTGTGTTTGTGATAAACAATCCAAGTGAAGATGGCACTAGAACAAGCAGCAAATTTTTCCATGATAACCCGGCTGGATGGAACAAACTATGTATCCTGGTCTGCAAAATGTAGTCTACTTCTGCGTAGAGAAGGACTGTGGGACATAGTTAATAATCCACCGGATGTAACAGCATGGAATCCTGCTGATGAGGAAGAAGAGGAGAAGAAAACAGCCAAGTTTAACAGAGACAATGAACGAGCTCTTTGTATTATTGGACTAACACTGGGTGACCAGCAGCTTGTCCATATTCGTGGCGAAGAGTCTGCTGCTAGGTGTTGGACCAAGTTGAAGAGGCTATATGTTCGTGACTCTGTGGGTGCTCATATTTATCTCACATGGAGATTATTTAAACAACATCTTCTTAAAGGTGGAGATATGATGGCTCATTTGGAATCCATGACCAGAATTTTCCAGGAGCTGCATGAAAAGGAACTTGTTTTCTCAGAATTACAACAAGTTTATATAATTCTTTCTTCATTGAACGATAGTTATGACGACTATGTTTCTTCACTAGAGGTTTTGTCCAGAGAGGAACTGACATTGGCTGGCATAACCGGTAGGTTATTGGAAGAATCCAAAAGAAGACAAGAAAGAGATCAGTTGAGAGTGCAACAACCAAAAGAAGAAAAACTGTATTCAACTGCCTATGTTGTAAAACGTTGTTTTGCTTGTGGGGCTAAAGGGCATATAGCTAAGTATTGTAAGAATAAGAAAATGTCTGTTAGGAACAATACTAGACCCAAGAAGTGTTGTAATTTAGCTATATCCAGTTCAACCACTGATGTTAACCAGGATTGTTGGGTTGTTGACAGTGGTGCTTCTCAATCTATTTTTAGAAATAGAATTTTTTTTGTTAAAATGGAGAAGAGTAACCAACATGTTAAACTAGCAAATGGCTGGAAGGTTAAGGTAGCTGGAGAGGGTGTTGCTCGTTGGTCATTTAGTAATGAACCATTGCCTATGTTATATATTCCTGGGTTAAAATTCAATTTATTATCTGTTAAATCATTACTGAATTTTGGGTTTACAGTAACATTTAAAAATGATAAGTGTTTTATTGAGAAAGATGGTAAAGTTGTTACTGCAAGTTTAGAAAATGATTTATTTATTTTAAGGGATAACCCAGTATTGATGGCTAAGTCTAAGTCTGTTTATAAGAATGTTAAACCACATGATGAATGTATTCATCTGTTACACCGGAGACTTGGGCATTTAAATTTCAGAACGTTAAAGAAAACAGTTCAGTTATCTGAAGGGATAAAACTACATGCCGGTAGTAAATATCTAAATTGCAATGCCTGTAGTCAGCAGAAAAGTAGGGTTACACCAGCAAACCATGTTAATGGTTTTAAAACCAGAAATCCATTAGAGGTAGTGTTTATAGACCTAATTGGACCCAAGAAACCTAGCATAGGAGGTGCCTGCTATATTCTGAGCATAGTAGACCATTATTCAAGATACCGATTCTGTTATCTAATGAAAACAAAAAGTGAAACATTCCAGCATATTAACAACTGGCTACGTTTTGTGGAAAGGAAACAGAAATTTAAGGTTAAATGCTTAGTGACTGATAATGGTACAGAATTTACCAACCAAAGATTGGAAAAGTTTTTGCAGGATGCAGGGATCCAGCACAAACGGTCTGCTCTGTACAGACCACAGCATAATTCGTATATTGAGAAGAGGTCAAACATTACAAGCCATGACTAGAACAATGTTGGCAGATTCTGGTTTGCCTGAAAATTTATGGGGTGAGGCTGTTATGTGTGCTAACCATGTGTTAAACAATGTGGTTAATTCCTCTATAGGTGAAATACCATTCACCTTATGGCATGGGAGGAAACCAAATCTTAGTTACTTACACACATTTGGAGCCCCAGCTTGGGTACATATTCCATCTAGTTTAAGGAGAAAGGATCAACAGAGAGCCAGAAAAATGTTTTTTGTTGGCTATGAATCAAATCATAGATCTTTTAGATTTTGGGCACAGGGAACTACTAGTGTTTATTGTAGTACAAATGCTAAATTTCTAGAGCACAAAGGATGGGATAAACTAGAGCGTGCAGATATAGACATGATAATAATACTGTTAGTGTAGAGCATCATATTCCTGATGATATTCCTGAGGATTTAGATGATGTAAAATCCTCTATCAAGGAGGAAGAACAGGAAGTAGGTTTAGAGGATGCAGTTTTAGGGGAGGAGTCAGATGAACCATCTGCTGTAAGTCCTGTATTACCTAGAAGATCTACTAGAGAAAGGCAGCCACCTGATCGATACAAAGCAACCGTAGTTTGCCAGGTTAACATAGAACCTTCAAGTTATGAAGATATCAAGCTTTATCCTGAAAAGGAGCAGAATGCTTGGAAGGAGGCAATGAGTAAGGAAATTAATTCTTTAACTAAGTTAGGTGTTTATGAAACTGTGAAATTGCCACCTGGTAAAAAATTAATAGGTTGTAGATGGGTTTACAAAATTAAGAAAAGCATAGATGGGACAGTAACCCATAAAGCTCGCCTTGTAGCTCAAGGTTTTTCTCAGACCGAACAAGATTTCGATGAGGTTTTTGCTCCTAGTTTACGTGCAAGTACTTTAAGAACAATGCTAGTGTGGGCGGCTAAGCATAAATATAGTATTAACCATGTAGATGTAGAGACAGCATACTTGCATGCTGCATTGAGACACACCATCTATATGAGGAAGCCTTTAGGAGTTGAAACGCAAAACCACACTGATTGTTGGAAGTTAAATAAAAGCCTTTATGGTTTGAGACAATCAGGGTTTGAGTGGAACCAATGTATAGTGAAAGAGCTAAATAAGATCGGTTTTCATGAAGGTGTAGCGGATAAGTGTCTCTTTAAAAGAGAAAATAATGGTGTAGTATCATTTTTGTTATTGTTTACAGATGATATAGCCATAATAACCAAAACTGACAATGAAGCCATAGATATTGTTAAACAGTTACAAACCAAATTTAAGATCAGAAATTTAGGAAATATTAGGCATTATTTGGGTTTAGATATCAATCAAACAGCTAGAGGTTATAAAATATCTCAATCTAGCAAAATAAGCCAAATGTTAAAACGTTATGGCATGGAGCTATGTAAGCCAGCTAAAACACCTATGGCACAGGATTTTCAACAAGGAGAAATCCAAAGTCCTAAATTTAGTAAGGAGATCTACCAGTCTCTTATAGGTAGTCTATCCTATATAAGCAATTGGTCGAGACCTGATATTTCATTTGGAGTAAACCAATTAGCGAGATATAACGCAGAGCCAACTGATAGGCATTGGCAGGCTGCAAAGTATATATTAAGATATCTGAAAATGACGATGCATTATGCATTGTATCTAGAACCTAACAATGATTTAGTATTGAGCGCATATGCTGATGCCAGTTTTGCTACTGATGTGACCACCAGAAAATCCACATCGCGTATAGCTATCATGTTAGACAATTGTTTGATTGGCTGGAAATCAATTCGTCAAAAACATATTAGTCTTTCGACTATGGAGGCAGAATTCTCATGTTTGTCGCTAGTTTGTACAGAACTGATTTATTACAAACAACTAATGATGGATATTGGTTTAAAGATGGATTATCCAATTGTAATACATGAGGACAACCAAGCTGCTATAAAAATGGCAACAAATTTAGCAGTTAAAACTAGATCTAAGTATACTGACATTAGATATCTGAATGTTCGGCAGTGTATCCAAAGCAACATGGTTAAGTTGGAATATTGTATGTTGGAAGACAATATTGCTGATAATTTTACCAAAGCGCAAGGTGCTATAAAACATAAAACGTGTTGTGAAAGCTATGGATTAAGAATCTAAACTGTATATATTGACCTGTCCAAAGGGGAGCATGTTAGGATATGGTTTGAGCCTAACAGTTGTCCAGGTAATATATGTGTACTGTAACTTTAATCTGTAAATGTATTATGTGACTTTAATGCTGAGTCATGCTTTAATTAGGTAATGACTGGTTGTGAGAGTATTTAAGCAAGGTATTGTAACATGTTCAGTTGCTGCTATGATATGCTGCCATTGATGATGAAGCTGCTATGATATGCTGCCATTTTTTATTTTTTTTTTAATTTGATTTATATGCCGCCCTTCTCCGGAGACTCAGGGCGGCTTACAGTGCGTTAAGCAATAGCCTTCATCCTTTTGTATATTTATACAAAGTCAGCTTATTGCCCCCACAAACTGGGTCCTCATTTAACCTACCTTAGAAAGGATGGAAGGCTGAGTCAACCTTGAGCCTTGGAGAGATTCGAACCAGCAGTAAATTGCAGGCAGCTGTGTTAATAACAGGGTGCTTTAAACCACTGTAGTACCAAGGCTCTTATCTCATTGATGATGAAGCTGCTATGATATGCTGCCATTGTGTGTGGAGCTGATGATAAGCTGTCATTGAGAGGAATTGCTATCTGCTAATCATCATTTGATGGATCTGCAACCATCGTGGTTTGTGAACCAGAGTGAGTTTATTCTAACCAACTAATGTTTGTTTGGTAAGAAGATTCTGTAACTACTGGACTGATTTACTGGCAAAGACTTGGAATTTGTTTAAAGACTATGAGACTGTTTTTCTACTATAAAGTAAGCTTTCGATAAACCAGTTTGCATAACTCTTATTCATTGCTCTCAGCAACGTTTCCTTGAGCATTTACTCTGCTGGTTGGTAACACAACAACAATATCCTTAACAGTGATCGCTGCTCCTCAACACCGTTAATCACCATGTTTTGGGGATCCTTTCGAGGCGAGAGGCCTGGAGAGTCTCTCAGACAATAGAGGGATTCTGGAGAGCGGAGAAGTGAGGTGCAAGCGCTCCCCACTCGACCGGACGCCTCTGTCTAGCCAGCACGCGTGTATCTGCTATCTAATGGCAGACCCGAGGCCACGGTAACCAACAAGAGATGGGAAGCAAAGAAGAAATTCAGAAAAGCTGGCGGTGAAGTGGACTTATACCTTTCTTTCCTGATACCGTGGGATCGACTGCAAAGAAGCGTGGCCGGTTGTGTCGGGTGGAAGATCTCGTGGGGAGAGAGAAAAAAGTGGCGACTGAAAGGAAAGAGCAGACTGGAACTGAATGGATAACCAAATCAGCAAGAAAAAAGGAGATTGCTGAAGCAGAGAGGCAGAGAGGCAACGCAGACAGAAGAAAACCGGTGAGACACCTTCAGTTATAGAAGGAGAGAGAGCTTTGAGTGCGGACTGTGTTTGGATTACGAGCTGTCAAATAGAGAGCCAGACGAAACCAGAGGAGAAGAAACCGGAAGTGCAGCCATAAACCGGAATTGACAGTAAAATAGATGAGGTGAGGCTGTGAAGATCAATGGAGAGAGTCTATTAAAGTCAGATCTAAGTCAGCAAACTTTGGAATTAAGAAGATACTGAAGTTGTTGAGATTGTTGGGGACAGGGCTGCAACAAAGCCTACGAACAATCAACAGGAGGAAAACTCTTGAATATTATAGTAACCCATATACACATTGAAATATATATACTCCCTATATTTATATATTTAGATTTAAAATATTTATAATATTTGTAAGATATATTATTAAATTTACAGATACGTATACATATTTAAATATTTAAATAGCCTGATTTCTAAACAGTAAGATTAGTGATTTTTTTCCCTTCCCTACTAATTTACTATTTCTCTGTTATTTCTTTGTTATTAATTTGCTTGAAGGACATAGATTATAGGATTATAAATAGCTTAGAGTTGTGATATCAATAGAAAATAGAGTTTAAATCAATCAATAATTATTATTCAATCAACTTATTAATATAATCAGTAATTTATTAATTTGAGAACTGTCGCTCAATTGCAAGAATAGAATCAAGCATTTTTGAAATAATTGAATTAATTGTGAATTAAGCATATTTTATCATTGATACCGATTGATTGAGATAGAATAATAAGTGCACTTGTTAATATTTTTCCTCTGCTTCGGTGTGAACAATAAGCATTGGCAATACTTTTATAGCCGAACAGAAGTAGTCAGTGGATGATAATTTGGAGGAATATAGAAAGAATTACAAGAGAGCAGAAGAAGGTCTTGAGAGAAATGACAAGTCTCTCATCAACTGTACTAAAAACGGGAAGGAAGATCTCCTCCAATCCCACAATAACAATGACCTCACCAGCAAAGCAAAAATCGACAGAGGGACTAACAAAAACAGAAAAATCGATGGTGATACTGACAATGCAGGCCGTACAATCGACCCTAACAGTAATTCAAGATACCATGCTAAGGATGAAAGAAAAGATGCCAAACAATCATGTAGAACTGAAAACGGACATCTGAGCCATCGATCAAAAAATGAATGAGATTCAAGAGTCAATATACAACAACGAACAAAAAATAATAAAAGTGGAGACTAGGATGGAACAAAACGAAAAACAGTTAGATTCAATAGATCAGAAGATGATGGCACAAAACAGAGAATTAGAAGACTCAATAATTCAGTTGGAAATGGATAGAGCATCCTTCTACTTATGCTTCCAAAATATAGTGGAAGATAAGGAGGAAGATCTAGGTCAAGTGATGGCGGAGCTAATAGCGGAAATATTACAACAGGACAAACAAGATATAATAAAAGAGCTAGATGAAGTGTACAGAGTCCAGACCAACTATGCGAGGAGAAACAAACTACCCAGAGAAGTACATGTAAGGTTAGTGAGGAAAAAGGTCAAGGATATACTCTATAATATGGTAAGAGAAGAACCGGTGATTTACAAGGGAAAGGAGGTGATAATCTTAAAGCAGGTTCCCAGGAGAGTGAGGGAACTGAGAAGGGACTATAGGTTCCTAGCAATACAATTGAATAAGAGGAACATCCTCTTTAGGTGGAGCCTGCCGGAAGGTATGCTGATTACCTGGCAAGGGGAAAAAATTAAAATAGACAGCATTATTACAGCACAAGACTTTCTAGATCAATTGAGAGGAGCGGAGGAAGATCAAAGTAGCAAGGAAGAGTTGGAGGTATTAGTACAAGAAGAAGAGAATAGGTATCAACAGAAGTCTAAAGAGGGAACACCGGAGGAAAAGGAGACAGAAGAAAAGGATCTTAAAGAGACAAAGGGGAAGAAACAAAGACCGCAAAGAACTACACGTGCAAATAAGAACTAAAGAACTAAAATGGAAAATATTATCAGTCAATGTCAACGGACTAAACGATAATAGAAAGAGAAAACAACTGTTTATAAAATTAGCAAAACAAAATGCAGATATAATATGCCTTCAGGAGGTCCATATAAAAAAAGAAGATGGGAAATATTTAGACTACAATAAATTTGGACAAACCTTCACATCCTTAGCGGGGGGAAAAAAGAGGGGAGTAGTACTATATGTTAAGAAAGGGATAAAAGCTGAGTTAAAATATACTGACACCAAGAGGAGAACAATAGCAGTTGAGATTAAGAGGGGGAATCTACCAATACTAATAGTAGCTATTTATGCCCCAAACAAAAACCTGGGAGAATATTATAAAAAACTAGGCGAGAAAATTATTTATTTTATTTATTTTATTAATTTAATTTGTATACCGCCCTTCTCCCAGAAGGGACTCAGGGCGGTGAACAGCCAAAATTAAAAAACATACAAATGCAAAAGTTAAGATAATTAAAAGAATTAAATCATTGGCTACCCAATTTAAAACCCCAAATCCATAAAATTTAAAATCCCAATTAAAAACCATTTATAGGCTAGGCCGGCTTGATGAAATAAAAACGTCTTCAGGGCTTTACGGAAGGTCCGGAGGTCCGGGATCAATCGTATTCCAGGAGGCAGCTCATTCCACAGGGCGGGTGCCCCCACAGAGAAGGCTCTCCCCCTGGGGGCCGCCAGCCGACATTGCCTGACCGATGGCACCCCGAGGAGGCCCTCTCTGTGAGAGCGTATTGGCCGGTGGGAGGTTATCGGTAGCAGCAGGCGGTCTCGCAAATACCCTGGCCCTAAGCCATGGAGCGCTTTAAAGATGAGAACCAACACCTTAAAGCACACCCGGAAGACCACCGGGAGCCAATGCAGCTCGTGCAGGAGAGGTGTTACGTGGGAGCGCCACGTCGCTCCCATAATCACCCGCGCGGCTGCATTCTGCACCAGTTGGAGCCTCCGGGTGCTCCTCAGGGGGAGCCCCATGTAGAGAGCGTTACAGTAGTCCAGGCGTGACGTAACCAAGGCATGAGTGACTGTGCACAAGGAGTCCCGATCCAGAAAGGGGCGCAACTGGCATATCAGGCGAACCTGATAAAAAGCCCCCCTGGCCACGGCCGTCATATGCTCTTCTAAAGACAGCCATGTGTCCAGGAGGACGCCCAAGTTGCGAGCCCCCTCTGTGGGGGTCAGTGACTCGCCCCCAATAGCCAGCGATGGCACCAGCTGGCTATACCGGGACGCCGGCATCCACAGCCACTCAGTCTTGGAAGGGTTGAGCTGAAGCCTGTTCCTCCCCATCCAGACCCGCACGGCCTCCAGACACTGGGACATCACTTCGAGGGCATCATTGGGGTGGTCTGGGGTGGAAATGTACAGCTGAGTGTCATCAGCGTACAGATGGCATCGCACCCCAAAACCACGGATGATCTCACCCAGCGGCTTCACATAAATGTTGAACAGGAGCGGCGAGAGGACCGACCCTTGCGGCACCCCGCAAGCAAGGCGCCTCGAGGTCGACCTCTTCCCCCCTGCCAACACAGACTGCGACCGGTCAGAGAGATAGGAGGAGAACCACCGCAACACGGTGCCTCCCACCCCCAGTCCCTCCAGCTGGCGCAGCATGATACCATGGTCGATGGTATCAAAAGCTGCTGAGAGGTCTAACAGGACCAGAACAGAGGAACAACCTCTGTCCCGAGCCCTCCAGAGATCATCCACCAATGCAAAATAAGCAAAATGGGACATAGCAAGATTTGTATAATTGGCAACTTTAATGGAATTGTAAATCCAGATAAAGACTACAAGAGTAACAAAGACAAAAAAAAAGATAAGCTACCAAAAACCTTTTTTGAACTGATGGATGAACTAAATCTAGTTGATATATGGCGGACCCTACATCTGAATAAGAAACAATATACTTTTTATTCAAATCCCCAAAAATCTTGGTCGAGAATCGACATGATGTGGGTCAGTAGGAACCTGGGGATGGAAATTGACTCAGCAGAAATAACACCGAATATATGGGCAGACCATAATCCTTTAGAGATAAGATGGAAAAATTTACAGAGGAAGAAGCAGAAGAGATGGAGGTTAAACACCCAATGTTTGAGGGATAAGGAATACACCCAAAAAATTAAGGGAGATTTAAAACTATTTTTTGAGGAAAATGAAAATCAAGACACGCCCCGAACAACTGTATGGGACATGATGAAGGCATATTTAAGAGGGCTGGTAATATCTCACAGTATATATAAAAACAAAGAAAAAAGGAAGATACAGAAAGAACTTATAGAGAGACTGGGAGAAGCAGAAAGGATTCTACAGCAAAATCCAGGAGACGAGGTGGCAAAAGAAAATTGGATGTTAACCAGACATAAACTGAACATTCTGGATCAAGAAGAATTGGCCTATAAGATAAAACGCTCCAAACAATATTATTTCGAAAACGCAAACAAACCGGACAGATGGCTATCGTATAAATTAAAAAAGGAGAATGAAAAAGGGATTATCTACTTATTAGAAGATAAGAGCGGGAACATACAAAATAAAGAGGAAGATAAACTCGAAATAGCCCGGGAATACTATGCAACATTGTACAAGGAGGAAGAAACCCCGAAGGGAAAAATTGAACAATACCTGATAGTGTCAGGTTTCGATGCTATCTCAACGTAGGATCTACGTTGGATCTACGTAGGATCAGTCCTGACTGTATCCGAGTATTGCCAGAATGGTGCTCCCAATAAATGAATATATTTCCTTTGAAGTTTGGATCATGGCTCATGAATTAATTAGGGCATCTTTCGGAAACTTGACAGACAGTTAGGACTCCTTTTAAAAATCTGTAAAGATTACCAGGTTTCCTGAATCCTGGACTCTTCAACACCTCCCCGATGTCTTGGGTGCTGGGAGGGAAAATCAGGCAACCATGGCCGGAGACGAGCTATCTGGAGAGAGCCTAATTGCAGCCGGAATGCAGCCTCCCTCGGACATCAAAGCTGAGATGCCTGCTTCAGCGACGGAAGCAAGAAAAGATGAGTATTGGGGGGAGTTAATCTCTAAGGCAGCTGAAGTCGAGTTTCCCCACCCCAATGCCCGGGAAAAGGGGAAGCCCCTGAGTGAGCTGGAAAGAGTGGAATGGAGGTTGGACTGGAAACAAGCCAAGCTTCCAAAGCCCTTGGGGAGTTCCAGAGAGCACCCAAGGAAGGAATTTGACCAAGCCACCCTTCCCGATGAGGGGCCGTCATGCAGGCCAAAGGAGAGGGGAGGAGCAGTGGATCCCTTTGAAGTGAGGAGAAGCAGACAGGAGCACAGCCCCCCTTCTCCACCCATCAGAAAGAAGCCGCAACCAGTGTCTTTCCCACGCAGCAGGCAGGCTGCCCAGGGCAGACAAACCCCTCTCTCCCTCCAAACTAGAACTGAGGAAGAGGGCCAGTTACATCAAATGCAAGCATACAGAGGCCAACAGGGGGAGAGAGGAGCAGTGCTGAGTGAACTGCCCCAGTTCAGAGGAAAGTTTGATGGGGACTCAGACCAGCTAGCTCTATTCCTTGACTCAGCTGAGATCCACCTAGAATGTTATGGACACCTCTACCCATCCCCCAGAGCTATGGTGAATACCATCACAGAGGGGCTAGAGGGGGAAGCAAGGGAATGGCTAGCAGCCCTCCACAAGAGGAGAGCCCCCCAACTGCAAGATGTAGATGACTTCCTACGACTGCTAGAGGCCAGATTCGAGGAGGCAGAGGAAGACCTGTATGCAGAGGATGAGCTCAGCTATCTAAAACAGAGGGGCCGTCCCATTAAAGAGCACATCCACGAATTTAGGAGAGTTGTTGGGAGGCTACCCCCTTTGCCAGAGCGGTTGCTAGTGCACTTTTTCAGAACAAGCCTGGACAGTCAAATTGCCCAGGTAACCGCTTATTTGGACATCCCAAACCAGCTCTCTGAGTGGTTCCGAGTAGCAATAAAAGTCGACAGTGGATTGCGCGCCAACAACATGAGAGAGCAACCAGACACGAAAGAGAGGGAGCAACCCGACCTGAAACCAGCCCTCCCTCGAAGCCTGCTGAAGTGCTACAGATGTGGGGGGAAGGGCCACATGGTATCTGTGTGCACGACCCCAACCCCGAGGCCTAGGCCAGAGCCACCACCCAGGGCACAGCTGGAACGAGGCCCCAAACGAGCCACCAACAGGTCCCGGAGGGCCCTCCAGCAGGTGACCTGATGACAAGGCTCAAAGCAGAAATGTTGGCAGACCCCTGGTTCCAAGACAATCAACATCTCTTGACAAAAAGAGACGACCTAGCATGGAAAGGGACGAAGCCTTATGTCCCAGAGACTCTACGCACCCTGGTCCTCAAGAGGAGTCATGACGTTAAACCAGCGGGGCATTTCGGTTTCCTAAAGACTCTGCATTTAGCACGGAGACAGTTTTGGTGGCCCCACATGAGAAAAGACGTAGACAGCTATGTAAAAAGTTGTACCACCTGTGCCACAATGAAAACCCGACCAGGAAGACCTCCCGGGCTGCTGCAGCCAGTAGCTGAACCGTTAAGGCCATGGGAGGAGATTGCTATGGACTTCATAGTAGAGCTGCCAAGGAGTGGTGGAAACACAGTGATCTGGACTGTAATAGACTTATTCTCCAAACAGGCACATTTTGTACCCTGCAGTGGCCTACCCTCAGCCCGCCAGTTGGCCAAACTGTTCGTGAAACACATCTACCGCCTACACGGAGTACCCAGAAGAATCATCTCCGATCGAGGTGTCCAGTTTACAGCGAAATTCTGGAGGGAATTCCTCCGATCCATAGGATCATCCCAAGGCCTCAGCTCAGCGTTTCACCCGAGCACCAATGGGGGGGGGGGGCGGAGAGATTAAATGCCATGATAGAGCGGTACCTGAGGTGCTACGTTGACTACCAACAATCGAATTGGGTGGACCTCCTATCCTTTGCGGAGGTCGCATATAACAATGCTGTCCACAGTAGCACAGGACTAACCCCATTTAAAATAGTGAGCGGTATGGATTTTGTCCCCATGCCAGAGTACCCAAGGGAGCCTCCTTCCTCAGTTAGCTTGACCGAATGGATGGCAACGCTACGAGAAACCTGGGAGAACATCAAGAAAGCATTGGACAAGGCGGCACAGTCTTATAAGAAACAAGCAGATAAGCACCGAGCCCCCCAAAGACCGTTCCAAGTAGGAGAGAAAGTCTACCTCTCCACCAAGTATTTAAGACTCAGGCTCCCGACCAGGAAGGTGGGCCCGAAATTTATAGGACCATTTCCTATAGTAAAAATAATCAACCCAGTCACAGTACAATTGCAATTGCCCCGGTTACTAGGAAAGATACACCCCGTTTTTCACAGTAGTCTCCTGAAGCCTGTGGTGGGGTCAACTTTAAGGCCGGTGCCACGTGATCCCCCGGGGCCCTTGATCATTGGGGGGTCACACTCACTATGAAGTACAGCGAATTCTTGATTCAAGGTGGCACAGAGGGCGCCTCCAATACTTAATTAAGTGGAAGGGTTACCCCTTGTCAGAAGCTTCCTGGGTGAAGAGCACGAAGATTCAAGCTGACCGCCTTATAGCTAAATTCCATTCAGATCACCCGAACAAGGCGGGAGGGGGTGGGACACACCCTCAGAGGGGGTAATGGTACTAAACTTGTTGTTTGTCTCGTGCAGGCCTCACTGGGAGAGTGAAGGGAGAGGGGCCGGATGTCAGCGTCCCAGCACTGACATATATAAGGAGAGGAGAAGCTTGAACTTTTGCCTACTTAATCCCTTTGAAGATTCTGTCTCCTCGGAGATGGGAGGAGGGAGACATTCCTGTGATCTGACGGAGTAGGGATGAGGATGTCACTGCGTTATTTTATTTACCAGCTGAGTTCGTCATTTCTGGACTATCTGACTTTCCGTAGCTTGCCAACTTCTTATCAGTAAGCTACGTGCTTCTGCATTCTCTTACATTCCTTCACACACACTTTTTCCTTTGTTCTCCTGCCAGAGAGGTCTGGCTGGACCGGCAGGAGACCTCGCTTGCCAAAATGTAACAATTATTTTTCTTAGTTAGTGAGGCGTTTTATTTTCTTTATAACAAATAAATGAGTTTTATTAGAGAACTTTTCTTCGCATTTCTTTTCAGAATATTGCAACTTGGAGAGGCCTCGATCCATCCTCTAATTAAATCAGGGTGATTTGTCCCAGAGGCAAACATGGGATTAATCAATGCCCTGACATCTGGTAGCCTCGGATGGTTGATTTATGGCTTTTTTCCTTGTTTTGTTATTTCTGATAAGAGCGCATAGGCAGTTAGTTTTTAGCTACTGAGGTACGCTAATTATTCTGCTAAAATGCCGAAACAGAAGAAAAAAAAAATGAAGCACAGAGCTTTATCCTCTTTGGAAGAAGAACAGGAGATAGTAACGCCCTCAAGATTCCAGCCTCTTGCTACGGCTACGCAATTAGAACAAGAAGGTGCCATGGGTGAAGAAGATCTGAAAATGCTTTCCGAAACACATCAAAGGACAGATATCAGAACAGCTGCTTTTGAAGATAATGAACTGCGACTGAGGTCGGTAGCTTTTTCTTCTCAATTTGCATGCTATGAATCTATCCTCCCAGAGCCCACAGATTACGATGTGCTTGGTGCTAGGCCAAGAAAGTTTCCACAAACGGCAAAGCTTTTTCACCCCCACGAAGAGAGAGAAGTAATTCATTATTCTCCTCAAAGCCTTGAGCTCACCCAGCGTGAGATGGCCATTAAATCCTACCGTGAACATGTAAAATATTATGAAAATGAACTTTTTCGATTTAAGAGAGATTTGTTTATGCTCGAGCAAGATAAGGGAGAATCTTGTGACTTAAGATTTTCAAAAGGGGCCATCTTGTCTTCTTCCTCAGAGCCAAAGACACTCCCCCTGGTGGATTTTGTGTCAGGCCAATCAGACCAGAGAGCACTGCATACGTCACATGAAAGTCTCCCTGATCAAGTTACACATAAACCTGCCACGCAGTCATTTCTTGTAACTGCAAAGCTGCCCGAAGCTAAAGGTGCAGCACCATCTGCTGGCGAAAGTAATTTACTACAGGAAGCTGAAAGAGAAAGGAGCTTAGATGAACACTTTAAATTACTACAGCAGACCCTGGCAAACCTGCCTCTAACTCACTCAGAGATTCAAGCTGAAATGCCACAAGTGTCTCCATGGGCTCAAACTCCAACACCCCCTGGTGGTGATGGTGTCTTTTTAGATGGAACACAGCCACGCTTAGTGCAGCAAAGGCAAATGACTGCATCTCCAGCAGGTCATGCCAATATTGCAGATCAAGCACAAATGGCAACTGGAATACAGCAGATTCCAGTGCATCAGCCACACCAGCAACAAATGCCTGCATATATGCCACAGCCACAAATGCAAATAGGGCCAGCTCCTGGCCCACCTCCAATGGCACAACCAAGACCATTTTTAGGTCCACAACAGGCACAGCAAATACCACAGGCATTTCTGCCAGCACAGCCAGCATATCAAATGCAGGCTCCTTACCAGGCATTTTCTGTCTCTCCACTAACTGGTGAGTCAAAACTAAAAATGTCAGGACACAATTACAAAGCCTGGGTAAGTGAGATTACACTATTGCTTCTTAGAGAAGGCACTCACTGCATGGTTTTTAATCCTCCTGCTCAACCTTGGACTTTTGCAATAAGAGATTTAGAGATAAGGGCTCGCACAACATTATTGATGTCCATGGATACTGAACTGCAAGTCACTTTTCCACCAAATACAACAGCCCGACAAATTTGGGCTGAATTGGAAAATTGCCTGTCTCAATTGAATGTTCATGTTTACTCATGTCTGAACTCCACGGTTCGAGATTGAAACCCGGTGAACAAATTGGAGGGCATTTGACCAAACTGAAAGGACTGAGAACAGAATTGAGAGAAAGAGGCCACAACATTGAAGATATTCAAATGATCAGCATCATTATTAACTCTTTGAATTATGAATGGAAAGATGCTGTTACAAAAATTAACCAAGTCCCAATTGCTCAACGCACAGTGGACAATGTCTGTAGACTTTTAATTGAAGAAGAGGCATTCATGTTGGCCACGCCACACTTGAGAGAACCACCCGCATCAAGAGCTCCAGCTAGGCGCCCCTTCCGAGGAAGGACCTACGCTCCAAGGATGCCAAGATGCAACACCTGCAATCGTGTGGGACATGCCACCCAGGATTGTCCCCAACGAGTTCCAGCTCCCGTCACGTACCAGCCCAGAGGAACAGATTCCAAAGGCAGAGGCAGAGGCAGAAGACAAGGTCGTCGTGGTCCCCGGCGTAATCCACAAACTCCACTCACCACACTGGCTTTAACCAATGATCCACAACCTCAACCAGAGTATGACAGAAGACTCCTGTGGACTTTGGACAGTGGTGCAGCATTGCATGTTACCTACAGAAAGGAACTTTTCACAGAGCTGCACGAGCCTGAACCAGAACTATGTGAACTTTATTCTTTTTGAAATCATCCTTGTCAGGTCAAAGGAAAAGGAACTGTTTATGTTGAAGAGCTCGATGCATTCATTCCTGATGTTTATTACATACCAACAGCAACCAGTAACTTGCTTAGCCAGAGTCGGTTGTCTAGAATGTTAAAATTCCAGGTTCACCACCTTGAAAATGCAAGTTACATAGTTAAAGATGGAGATATTGTTGCTGGAACCATATTAATTGGTGGTGTTTATTACTTAAAGCCAAAGCCTAAAATGCAAACACAGGCAAGTATACAAACTCCAAAAAGGGAGAGCACAGGCCCAGAGAGAGATGCTCCAGAGAGAGCTCCTGTTGCTATTCCAAAGGGTCCTAAAGCCAACAAAAAGAGAATTGGTAAACAGGTTGCTCAGAGCAAGCCTGAGGTTCCGCATAAAACTGTTAATGTTGAGAATTCACTAACTGGTAAACCTTTGCATTCCAGGTGTATCCACAAATGGCATAGAAGATTGCGGCATGCCAGGTTCCATGTTCTTAGGAAGATGCCGGAGTTCGCAAAAGGTTTGGATCTAAAGGGGTGTAAGGTGTTTTTGGATTGTGCTGTATGCAAAAAGGCCAAATCCAAAGCAGCAGCCATTCCCAAACGCGCTACACGCCTGTCAACACGCATTTTTGATTTGGTTCACACTGACATAGTTGGTCCTTTCCCGCCATCATTTGGTGGTAGAAAATATTTTCTAACAATTGTTGATAATTACTCTAGATATGGATATGTATATCCTATGAAAGAAAAATCTGAGACTTTTCAGATCTTTAAAGACTTTGCAACCCTTGTTTCTACCCAACACCAAGTTCGCATCGCCAGAATCCAGAGTGATCGAGGTGCCGAATTCATGTCTCAGCGTTTCCAGGACTGGATGCGTAAGAATGGAATTATTCATCAGACTTCGGCCCCTTACACACCAGCTCATAATGGGTTAAAAAAATTTTTTTAATTGGTGAATTTTATGGGTAATGGGGTTTTAAATTGGAGAAGCCTAAGATAATTTAATTCTGTTTTAATGTATTTTAATATTTGTATTGTGTGTTTTTAATTTTGGCTGTTCACCGCCCCGAGTCCTTCGGGAGAGGGGGCGGTATAAAAATTTAATAAATAAATAAATAAATAAATAAATAATGGAGTCGTAGAACGAAGACAAGGGGTACTGCAAACCATGATGCGTTGTCTCCTAGAAGACGCCAACCTTGGTAAATTATACTGGGGTGAAGCTCTCAAGTATGCAAATTACATTGTCAACTGTACTTGGAGCAGTGTAACAAATCAGACTCCTTTCTTCATGTTGTATGGCTACAAGCCCGATCTTAAAACCATCCATATTTTTGGTTCATATGCTATGGTGAACATTCCCTTAGCTCAAAGAAGAAAAGGAGGTCCAGCAGCAAAGAGACTGAGATTTATGGGTATTGATGATAACTCAAAATGGAGCAGATTTATTGACTCTAAACATGCAATTGTGATTTCCCAATCTGCTAATTTTGAAGAAGATATTGACTGGTCCAGGATTCATTCCAATGATCCTGGAGTTTATTTTCCTAGAGATGATACTGCTGATGCCACGCAGATTGATGATCAAGATTCCACTGATTCTTCTCAACCCGATGTTCTGTCTTCGCAAGCCGCGGATGCTGACGCTAGCGACGAAAGTGAGGACGAGGACGAAGCAGAAGAAGACTGGACAGTTGTTCCGAGACGTTCCAAGAGGACCACAAAAGGAATCCCTCCACAACGATATTCTTGGCAACTGACAAAAGCACCCTTGCCTTTGATTTGCAATGTTACACTTCCACCTGATAATTTCACACAAATCAAGCAACTTCCTGATTCAGAGCAAGACAAATGGTATGATGCAATGCAGGTTGAAATGGACAGTCTAAAGAAACTTAAAGTGTTTACACCTGCAAAACCTCCAGCAAACAAAAAGATCATTGGCACTCGATGGGTCTACAGAATCAAAAAGAAACCAAATGGTGAGTCATTATACAAGGCCAGACTTGTAACTCAGGGTTTCGCTCAACGTTATCCTGAGGACTACACAAATACTTACTCACCGGCAGTCAGAACTGAGAGTGTAAAAATTGCTTTAGCAACTGCAACTATCCTTGGTTTAGAAGTTTTCCAGTTTGATGTTGACACGGCTTATCTACATGCAGACCTAGATGAAGAGATCTACGTGAGAAGTCCTCCAGGATTCCGACAGCAAGAAGGGGATACCTGGTTCCTAAACAAAAGTCTTTATGGTCTGAAACAATCTGGTTTAATGTGGTATTTATGTCTTACTGACAAACTAAATTCAATGGGCTTTATTAAGTCCGAAACTGATGAGTGCGTGTTCACAAAAAGATCTAACAATGCATATGAGATAGTTCTTGTTTATGTTGATGGTATTGTTTATATTGGTCCAAATAAGCAAATGAGTGAAATTTTTGCCAAAGCTTTGCAGAGATACTTCACATTGAAATCATTAGGTCATATTAGCACTTATTTAGGTGTTCAGATTGAAAAAACACAGAAGCGGTTTAGTCTTTCACAAGAAGATAAAATTGAACAAATTTTGCATCATTGCAACATGAAAGATGCTAACACAACAAAGACACCCATGCAAACAGATTTTCATAACTTGACACAAGAAGCAAGTCCTGAGTTCGAGGATCAAACACTTTATCGTTCAGTCATTGGGTCACTATTGTACATTAGTAGTTGGACCAGACCCGACATTGCACTTAGTGTTAATCTCTTATCACGACACGTAGGTAAGGCAAAACAGTTTCATTGGACATGTATTAAGAAATTATTGAAATACCTAAAATACACTAAACACATGAAGTTATTGTTAGAACCAACACATACTGATTATGCAGAATTATGTTGTTATGCAGATTCTGATTGGGCAAGTGATAAGAAATCACGTAAAAGTACTTCAGGTTATATTATGTTCTTAAATGGATGTCCTGTTTATTGGGGGCTTACGCTTGTGTGTGGACTTTCGGGGATAAAACGCTGTGTGCGTCGAGCATTTATATCCACTACCTCTAATGAAAGATTTACTGTCTACCTTGGCGACTGGGAAAGTGTTCACAAAACTAGATCTCAGTTGTCAATCAGGGTTTCGTGCGTGCCGCTATGGGTTGTATTGTCGAGGAGCGGTCTCGACAGGCTGTCTATCTATCTGTCATCTCTAAACATCTATCTATCTATCTATCTATCTATCTATCTATCTATCTATCTATCTATCTATCCATCTATCTATATCTATCCATTAATCCATCCATCCAGAAATCAATCAATCTATCTATCTATCTATCTATCTATCTATCTATCTATCTATCTATCTATCAATCAATCTATCTCTCTAGACATCCATCTATCTATCTAGACATCCATCTATCTATCTATCTATCTATCTATCTATCTATCTATCTATCTAGCTACTGTTCTTACAGGTGAGGCAGCGGACTGGGTTGCTGACCTTCACAGTGATCATGCAAAAGAACTGGCAAACGTAGGGTTGTTCCTAGAGGCATTACGCTCCCGGTTCGAGGACCACTCAAGAACACAGCTTTTGGAAGGGGAGCTAGTAGCACTAAGGCAAGGCGGGCGTCCTGCCAGGCAATACGTTAAGGACTTCCGTACAGTAGCTGGATGCCTACGATCCTGGCCTTACGCCTAAGTCTCCCTATGCCGGCCGCTACGTGACCGACCGCCTAGGATAACAAACACCCCCACCACCAATGTGTCTGTGAGTCCCCAATCACCCCCAACCAACCCCCTAAAGGTCTTTATTGTTGATAGTTGTCAATCAGGGTTTCGTGCGTGCCGCTATGGGTTGTATTGTCGAGGAGCGGTCTCGACAGGCGGCTCCCCCTACCAAGGGTGCTCCTGGAAGATATAAAGGAACATGTTAACAACCTGTCAGGGCACTATAACCCCCACCCTAAGGACCCGGTTTTTGTGGATAGCGTCTATGAAATTGTTTAAGTAGGCGATGGGCATGTACATCCCTAGCCCCCACCCAGGATGCTTCCTCAAATGGGTACCCTTTCCATTTTATCAGATATTGTATATTACCCCTACGGATCCGAGAATCTAACACATCTTCTATTTCGTAGTGGTCCCCCTCTACGGGGCCAGGTTTTTCTAACTGTTCCCGGACACAGTCCGCTGGTTTTAATAAACTGCTATGGAACACCGGATGAACCTTACCTAGTAGCGATGGTAACTGGAGCTCTACAGTTACTGGATTAATTATCTTTCGTACAGGGAATGGTCCTATATATTTAGGTCCTAGTTTCCGACTAGGAGTCCGTAATTTTAGATATTTTGTAGAGAGATAGACACAATCTCCTACAGCAAATGGTTTGTGGTCTGCTCTCCTTCTATCTGCCTGCGTTTTGTATGAATCGGTTGCCTTGACTAAAGCTTCTTTGATTCTTGGCCATTGGTTTCCGATACGAGTAGCCCACGTATCAGGAGACACCTTTTCTTGATCATGTAAATCCAATTCAGGGATGGCAGGAAACTCTTTCCCTGACACAACCTGGAAGGGGGTGCTTCCTGTACTACTATGGACTGCGTTATTATACGCTATCTCAGCGAACGGTAGCAAGTCTGACCAATCAGACTGTTGATACGACACGTAACAACGTAAGTACCGCTCCACCATGGCGTTAGCCCTTTCGGCAGCTCCGTTGGTGCTTGGATGAAAGCCTGAACTCAGTCCTTGCGATGACCCTATCATCTGAACGAATTCTCGCCAGAACTTAGCGGTGAATTGAACACCCCTGTCAGAAATGATACGGCGGGGTGCTCCATGTAACCGATATATATGCCAAATGAACATCCTCGCCAACCTCCGAGCTGATGGCAAGCCGTGACACGGTATAAAATGGGCCTGCTTAGAAAAAAGATCGATTACGGTCCATATCACAGTATTCCCATTGCTTTCCGGAAGGTCTACAATGAAATCCATTCCAATCTCATCCCAGGGCACCCCTGCCTGGTCCCCATGGAATTCCGGCTCTGGTTCCGGGCCAACACCTAAGCGGAGCCGTCTGAAACCTCCCTCCCACCATATTCTAGGTCTCCACTTATCCAGCCACGCCAACCCTAGTATGACGGGCTCAACCATGGCATCCACCACCACAAAACGGATAGTTTCCCAATGTTCCCCTATTTCTAGCCTCACTAACTCAGTTACACGGGTCGCTGGTTTACCACCTAGAAGGGATCCATCCATCTGTTCAAACCTAATGGATTTTTGTAACTTCAATGTTCGTAATCCCAGTTCTCTTGCCACTGCTTCCCGGATGAGACACCGGGTACAGCCCGAATCTATCAGGGCATGTTGCTGAACTACCCTCAGCGTTTGGGGATGTCGTAACACGATAGGGATTACGAAGGGGTGTATCGGGTCACTCACCATAGGATCCACTGGAGCGTCATCTCCACTGCTTTCAGACGCTACCTGCACCCCCTCACGCTCAGCAGGCGTCTCAGGCTCCAGCCGCGGACCTCGAGCCGCCGTCGGAGTCGTTGCTCTGGACCAGTCTGACGAAGACCGGGCTCTCTCTCGACCTCTGCCAACCGATGGTGGAACCTGGGATGTGGTAGACGAGACGGCCGGAGCAGGACAGTCAGCTGCTCGATGCCCTAGCTGATTACAGCGAAAGCAACGAATCGTTCCTCTCCCAACAGGCACCAGAGAGCGAGGTGGAGAGGAGCTCACACCGCGCTGAGGTGATGGCTTCTCTGTGCTACGTCGAGGAGGGAGTGGATAGGTAGCCACTCCCCGTGAACGAAATTCCTTTAACCCAACATCTAGGTCTACTGCAGCACTAAACCACTCCGACAGCTTTGGTGGCAAGCCCCTATAAACACAGGCCTGCCTTAGCTCCTTATCCAGGCCTATCCGAAATTGGTGCACTAAGAGCCGTATCGTAGGCGTCCTCAAAACATTACACCTAGTACGACGACAATTTTGGTGGCCACGCTTGAGGAAAGAGGTTGAGCAATATGTCCACAGTTGCAAAGATTGTGCCGTGGCAAAACCACGGCCAGGAAAGCCCCTCGGCCTTTTACAGACTGTAGCGGAACCCACTAGGCCCTGGGATGAGATTGGAATGGATTTCATTGTAGACCTTCCGGAAAGCAATGGGAATACTGTGATATGGACCGTAATCGATCTTTTTTCTAAGCAGGCCCATTTTATACCGTGTCACGGCTTGCCATCAGCTCGGAGGTTGGCGAGGATGTTCATTTGGCATATATATCGGTTACATGGAGCACCCCGCCGTATCATTTCTGACAGGGGTGTTCAATTCACCGCTAAGTTTTGGCGAGAATTCGTTCAGATGATAGGGTCATCGCAAGGACTGAGTTCAGGCTTTCATCCAAGCACCAACGGAGCTGCCGAAAGGGCTAACGCCATGGTGGAGCGGTACTTACGTTGTTACGTGTCGTATCAACAGTCTGATTGGTCAGACTTGCTACCGTTCGCTGAGATAGCGTATAATAACGCAGTCCATAGTAGTACAGGAAGCACCCCCTTCCAGGTTGTGTCAGGGAAAGAGTTTCCTGCCATCCCTGAATTGGATTTACATGATCAAGAAAAGGTGTCTCCTGATACGTGGGCTACTCGTATCGGAAACCAATGGCCAAGAATCAAAGAAGCTTTAGTCAAGGCAACCGATTCATACAAAACGCAGGCAGATAGAAGGAGAGCAGACCACAAACCATTTGCTGTAGGAGATCGTGTCTATCTCTCTACAAAATATCTAAAATTACGGACTCCTAGTCGGAAACTAGGACCTAAATATATAGGACCATTCCCTGTACGAAAGATAATTAATCCAGTAACTGTAGAGCTCCAGTTACCATCGCTACTAGGTAAGGTTCATCCGGTGTTCCATAGCAGTTTATTAAAACCAGCGGACTGTGTCCGGGAACAGTTAGAAAAACCTGGCCCCGTAGAGGGGGACCACTACGAAATAGAAGATGTGTTAGATTCTCGGATCCGTAGGGGTAATATACAATATCTGATAAAATGGAAAGGGTACCCATTTGAGGAAGCATCCTGGGTGGGGGCTAGGGATGTACATGCCCATCGCCTACTTAAACAATTTCATAGACGCTATCCACAAAAACCGGGTCCTTAGGGTGGGGGTTATAGTGCCCTGACAGGTTGTTAACATGTTCCTTTATATCTTCCAGGAGCACCCTTGGTAGGGGGAGCCGCCTGTCGAGACCGCTCCTCGACAATACAACCCATAGCGGCACGCACGAAACCCTGATTGACAACTATCAACAATAAAGACCTTTAGGGGGTTGGTTGGGGGTGATTGGGGACTCACAGACACATTGGTGGTGGGGGTGTTTGTTATCCTAGGCGGTCGGTCACGTAGCGGCCGGCATAGGGAGACTTGTCAATTGACACCTTCTCTTCGCTGGAATTGAGGGACGAGCCGTTTCGCGCATGCGCCCGGACTGCCGTACCCGGAAGGGCATGGGTGTGGCTGGCGCGAGGATTTAAAAGGGCGTAGGGAGGCAGACGCTCCCAACGCCGACTTTGTGCTAATCGCATTTGTACTGCTTGCTTTCGCCGGAGCTGCTTGAACGAATTAAACTGCTGAAGCACCCACTTGCTGTTTGTAGCATTTTCTTCCTGGTTCGGCCAGGCTCACGGCGTCAAGTCTGACACAAGTATGTAAACAGAACTTTGTTTCTTGTTCATCTACTGAAGCTGAATATGCTTGTGTTTCAGATGCATGTAATTCTTTAACTTAGTTTCATGCTTTAGTCACAGATATCTGGACAAAACTCGGGGGGAGAAATAAAGTGAGAGGGTTTTTCTTCTTTTCTCTCCCTTCAGTTAATAGCTCCAGCCCGGGCAGATACCCAAGAACCATTTAATAGGCTATTTAGTTGCGATAACAAAACCGCAAGAATGCAGTCAGCACAGAAACAATAGAAACTTACAGATCATACTGTAAGGTCCCAAAATATACTTGAGTCACCAGAATGCCAAAGAGAGAGACTCAAGATGAGGCTTGCAAAAAAAGCAGATTTTATTTATGGCCAAAAACAAAATACTGGGTGGGACTATATTCAGAACATACAGATACAATGCATGTGAGGAGATAGCCACACCTTGGGGAAGGTATGGCATCCTTTTTATACCATCAGAGGCATTAGCTTAGTACCCAATTCTGGCCCCCTGGCCCATCCCTTTCTTTGGCAATGCAGCAAGGAAGGGGGGTGGGTGGGTGCTTAGCAACCCCACTTCTTGAGCTATCCACCAGGTACAGAATGATACCGAAAAACATAACATAGAAGTGAGATCACTGGTAGAAACCAATGGCAGAGGCAGTTCTAATTCTTAGCAAAGCAATCCTTACAGAAGCAAAACTGCAAGTCAAACCAAGTCTACTGACGCCACTATTATTTTCCACCAATTCTACCTGTTCTATTATTATTATTATGTCCCTTCATTCCTCCCTTTTATTTAAATGATGGAATGCGTTCCATCATGGTGAATGAGGGGTGCATATTTAGTGGGGATTGTTTAAAGAATCATGATATTTGCAGGCATATTATGAGGAGTGGACACTGAGGATGCTATGACTGCAATCCCAGAAATAGTTGTGACTATTCTTTGGATTAAAGGAATGAGACAAGGGAGGAGAAGGAGACCTCCAAAGGTTAACAATACTAGAAATCCAATCCTCTTCCAGTAAGAGAAGGGACTGCCAAACCAGGTGAAGTCAATTGCCCCAGTCCAAGTGTGCCATGGTTCGTGTGCGACCTTTCATACTTTGGCAGTTGTGTACTCTGAAGCTTGTCCTTGATCATCTATTTGCAAACAACAGTTTGTGAAATTAAATTGTCCACACACACCTACTTTTGCTAACAAATAATGTAAAGCAAGTCTATTCTAAAATATTGCTGTTTTAAACAGAGTATGCTGTTTAGCTAAGAAATTTAGAGCACTTAGCAGTAGCATTTGTTAACATTGCAATCATTGGCTGTAACCTTATAATTCTATTCAGCATATAAATGGGAGTTCTATACCATCTTCTGCCCAGGTGGCTGGTCTTTCTGGAGGCCAGTCATCTCTCTGTGGCTTACTTCCGCATAAATAGGTACACCCAGTCTTTCACCTTGTTGTATGGGCAGGAGAAAAAGGAAGAAAAATCAGTTTCACAGTTCCTAATACACATGCTTCGTACCATCGGCTAGGCAATTGCACATAGGCAAACTTTCCTTTTATCCAATATAAGCCATCTGGAGCATGCCAATTAAGAGTTACCACATCCGTCCATAACCCACTCAGTCTAGTTATATTTTCAAATGGGTTACTAGGTTGTGTCAGGTTAATTCCAGACTGAAAAGTGACAGTAAGGAAGAATACACCCTTACGTGTAATATGATTTTTCACACTTATCATTGCATTGTAGTCTCCTCATATTAGTCCTATGCATAAGAAAATTAGTCCCACATATTGAACCATTGCATTAAATCAATCCATTCTATAGCTTCAGGGATTATGATATCACTATCTCCTAGGACTACTGTGTTCAAGTCAGGTTGATCTGATTCAATGCCCCAACACTCCGGTGTAGGATATATATATACAGGAATAGAATTTCTATGGAGAGCAATCCCTTGCACATGTACACAAGCACAGTGTCCCATTATTTCCCACAGGCGTGTATAAGTTCACAATTACAACAAGAATAACAACATTCAGTGATACAGTTACAATCACAGAACCAACACAATCTGGAGAGTGCGAAGTTGCACAGCTTCTGTTAGGATCTTCAGATGGAATAAGAGAGGCCACCACTCAGGCTGGAAAGACCAAAAAGTTGCTACTCCTGCAACGAGGAAAATCACAAACAAAACCCATTCATACCACAATGACCACATCAGTTTTTGGGAATATTTATTCTCAGCAGGTCTTCTTCAGGAATCACTTGCCACTCTTTAAGTTCTTCCACTGGTCCTTTTACACGGGTGTAGTGGTCCCACCCTTTGTCTTTAGTTTGGACTGTTGTTTCAGTAGTCAGCAGGACTTGGTAGGACCTGTCCCAGGCTTGGCTAAATTGGTCCTCATGTCAAGTTTTATCAGGACCCAATCACCAGGCTGGAACTTATGAACAGCAAAATCGAGAGGTAGGGTTTGAGCTAGTAGTCCTTTGTTTCTGAGGTAAGATAAAGAAGAGGAGAGGCCAAGTATACAGTTCTTTACAAACATATCTTTAGTTTTATATTGTGGAATTTCCCCCATTCTGTCCAAGTGTGGTAATCCAAACATCATTTCAGAAGGCAAGGTCAAGGGTAAAGATTCGGTTCATGGCAGAGACAATTTTGCATTCCACAGAACATGGCATTCCCACTGCCTCCATGATTAAT
This sequence comes from Pituophis catenifer annectens, assembly GCF_029215685.1. NCBI lineage: Eukaryota > Metazoa > Chordata > Lepidosauria > Squamata > Colubridae > Pituophis > Pituophis catenifer. The sequence goes on from NW_027256885.1 coordinate 13,662,881, forward strand.
TGAAGCACTTTTGCAGTAAAATGAGTCTCTTGGTTGCTGTCTATAGCTTCTACTATCCCATATTTAGGTATTATCTGTTCCAATATAATTTTGGTGACTACTGCTGAGTGGCTCTCATGGCTGGATAAGCCTGAACCCATCCAGTCAAGTGACCCACTATCACCAATAAATATCTCAGTCTCCCCACTTAAGGTAGTCTAATAAAATCAACTTGAATGCATTGAAATGGTTTCACGCTAAAGTAGCCTTCCCCTTTCTTTATGTGTAGAACTTGTTTACTAACTATTTTACATATTATACATTTGTTACATATTTGTCACAATCCACAGCATCCAGAAACTTCCAAAATAAACAAATTACATCACACCCCCCAATGACTACCCTAATGTCTAAAATCAACATTTGCCTACCATCAGGTACTACCCACTTCCCTCCCCACTTTCTACTGCTCACATTTTCTTCAACTAACATTAAACATTCAGTCCCTTCTGCTGCTGCCATCCTGGCTTCCAAGTAGTGCCTCAAGCTTCAAAGAAATTCAAAGCTTCATTTCACAAGTCTGTGCAAACCAACTTAACTTTCTAGTTTCTATCAAAATTCCTTCTCTTACCTTCTACCACTTTCTCTTCCCATCTATAAACAAATTATCCCCTTCTCAGCACCAATATCCGATAGTCCTTCTAAATCTCCTCGTAAAACTGAACTGGATTCAAACGAACATAAGCATACTCTCATCAAGATCACCCTCACTTGAGGAGGGGCACTAGGGATCCTCCAAAAGTCAACTTTCTGCTTTCCCTCACTAACACTGCCATAGCTGCCACTGCTTGAACACAATCTGGCTACCCTTAACAGACAGAATCTAACATTTTAGACAAAAATGCCACTGACTCTCTCTTTCTACTGTACATATTGTAATTTTTAACTCACCTCTGTAACAATTCCTAAAAGGGCAACAGGGGGGCGGAGAAATCCTTGTGTAAAAGAATGATGTGGGGAGGGGAAATACAGGGAGAAAAAATGTTTAAACTACACAGAATTCTCACCTCCTTTCGCCTCTCAGCATCCTTTCAACAAAACAACCCTCTCTGCATTTCTCTCTAGCCTCGACAACTCACAGACATTTTCCACAAATTTATCTCCCACATCCTCTATGGGATCTTTACTTACTTCACAACAACAACAACACCTTGCAACTTACTGTTTATATGAAAGGGAATCTCTCGGGGGGTGGGGGTCAACACACAGGCATTCACAGGTCTCAGGATCACTTCGTCTTATCACTCCTTATGAGCTTCGGGGCATCTCTCACACACATTCACATTTGTACTGCAATCAGTCTTTTTGTATAAACCAATTTCACATACAAAAATTTCATTTAATGCTTCCTCCATGCAAACCAATCGTTATAATTATTTCAGGGAGCTTTTTCACAAGCCAATGAGCTCCATTTTCTAAATAACTTTTTGTGTACTGTTATTAGAGGGTCTCATCCTTCCTGCAGGTTTGGAAATGATTACACACATACACATACACACACATACCATCAAACATTTCCAGACCTGTGGAGGTGTGTGTGTTGGATCTCGGTAGAGGTTTCCCCCCAAAGGGTTTGAATTTCCCAGCTGGGAGAGTGTCGCAGGCACAACAAGCCAATTAACGAGTGAAGCGAGCTGTGTGAAAACAGGATTCTCTTTATTTCGTTTCAGGAAGATGGATCCGGCAAGTGCACGAACCAGCGTTCCTGGGTGAGCTGACATTGTTACAAGGTAAGCGTACATTTTTATACTTTTCTGTACAAAGGAAATTCTTTGTTTCTTTTGTTGCTTTTGTGGGTCTTCCCTTTGTGTGTGTGTTCATGGATCGCCCTGTGTTTTCTTATTCTAGTTCTTCCCCACTTGAGACTGGGTGGTATTTTGGTTATCTGGTTTCGTGTTCTTTTGTTTCCTTCTGCTCTTATTATTTGTTTCTTGCCTTAAGCTGATCATGTCGTTATCAGGTAAGCCCTTACCCCCCACCCCCCGGTTTGACTCTTATCAGATTGCTTGGGCTATTGATTAAATCTTTTCCTTAGCTAATCCTCTGTCATTCCTTTTGTTTTGCTCTGCTGTTTCGATAGTTTCTTTCTTGGCATGTCCTGGGTCTTTTGTGTGTGTCATTTCCCTGGGTCCTCTTTTGTTCCTAAATGGCCCTGATGTTTATGTGTTCTATTTTGGGAAGGTCATTTTCCTATGCCTGTGGCCTTTACCTTTCTGAGTTGATCTTGTATTATGAGGTTTTATTATGTCTTACTGGCCCTGGCACTGTCTTGGTGGTGTTCCCCTCCTACAATCCCCACTTTTTTTTCTCTGTGCGTGCATGTGCTAAATAGGTGTTTCTCTATCTTCCTTTTCTTTGGCTGTCTCTAGATCTGAGTAAACTTGGTACACATGGTCAATCTGGACCATCATGAGGGCTGCTTGATTATGTCCTGCCTGCTGCTGGGAAAGATTCGGCTTACAAGCCCTTATGCAGCTGAGGCAGGGAGGGATGCAATGACAGAGACAACACAAAAGGCCTCCCAGTACACAGATAGTGACAATACCTGTTAGAGCAATTTTTAGCCAAGAGAAGTCTGGTAACCAAGAAAAGAGTCTAGAGATGACTGGCTATGGCCAATGTTTTGTGCCAGTTCCTCTAGGTGCTTGACTTCTGTGTCCACAATTTTTGAGTTTTGTTCCAAGTCAAAACAGCACAACCCTTTAAATTCTTTGCAGCCATATAAATTAAATAAATAAATAAATAAATAAAATAATGATTGTGTTTTAATAGTAAGTAATCAATTGCTGCTCGATTCTCAAGGGTGGCCTCCCTGACTTGCCTTAATTCTCTGTTTAGGGCATCCAATGCATGGGAAGTTGAATTTAAACCTTTAAACCTTTGGCTAGGGTGCATGCCAAGCTATTTAAGTTTCTGGAATTCCGAACTGCTAGTCCTGGCACTCCCACTAGTGAAACAGCCAATGAGACATATTCTGTTTTGGTGAGTAGGCTTACTTGAGAGTCACAGTCTGCCTCTAGGGAATGGAAAGCCCTCCTGTGTCATCTCTGTAGTGATGGCATTAGCATGGTTAGTTTCCCTAGGGTGCATGGCCCTCCTGTTGAGTTGTCTGGCAGGTATGAGTAGGCTTGTAGTCCACACAATATGAACCAGCCATGAGGCAGCCTCAGGTAGCTATAAGAAAAGGGAATCTGCTCTGTATTATTGCATCTTAATTCTGTGTTATTTAAATTGATGCAGTTTCCATTACTCGACTTGTTGCACCCATAGATTTCAAAACACCAGGATGAGGCAGAGACAGCAGCTACATGGAGGGTGTACATGTCTAGATCCTTTGACATGGAGATATTTCCCCACTCATAAATGGTTGAGTATGGTTGTGTGATAGGGAAATGTCTAAGCCATGTGTGGTTGAGTATAGCTTGGGGTCCTATTGCTACTCCCATTAAACATGTTTTTAAAATGTCTTTCACTGACTTCCCCCCTGCTAAACAAAATTCTGTGGTGTTCAGTATCTCTTTTGCTAGATATTCCCAGATGTTCCCTTTCTCTGGGAGGTTTGGTTCTAGGAACGTTGTTACTTGAGTTACAATTAACAATATACAATAAAGGTTACATAGCATGCTTACAATAGATTTTTGTTTTCCCATTGTACAATCCGACCCCCCTCCCCCTTTAAACAAATACTAATAAACAAAGAGGAAAAAAAAGTAAATATGTATATCCAGGTAGTCTGAATGGTGTCAATAAAGAGTTATTACTGGTCAAGTTCGTTGTGTTCAAAAAATGCTTGCAAGGTCCATTCTTCTGTGTCTGGGTTTTTCTTCAATTTGATTGGAGGGATTGCTGGGCTGTTGTCCACCACTGCAGGCTTGGCGTGTGTCAAGTGTATCCAGCTGTCCTTCTCTGCTACTCGGATGGTTAGTAGGACTTGGTAGGGTCCTCTCCACCTGGGTTGCAGTGGTGAAGTCCTTGTGAAGGATTTTATCCACACCCAATCACCTGGCTCGAACGGGTGCAGATTTTCTTCCCGGGGCAGCGTCTGCGTTAGGGCACTCTGCGTCCACAGCTCCTGTAGTCTCCTATGCAAGGCTGAAAGGTATGAAGAAAGGACCATATCCCCCCTGTCTAGGCTGAGGGATTGTGGGTCAAGGCCTTGTAGTGTGTCCGGTGGGCGGCCAAACAGAATCTCAAAAGGGGAGATTCCCATATTTTTTTTTTCATTTTCATTTTATTAAATTTGTATACCGCCCTACTCCTGAAGGACTCAGGGCGGTGAACAGGCACAAAATAAAACACATGAATACAAAAGTTAAAAAACATAATTAAAACCAAATTAAATAATTTTTGCCCGAGACAATTAAAATTCCCAATAATTTAAAACAAATTAAAATTTCAATTTAAAAATTTAAAAGAAGGGGAGAAAATTAGGCCAGGCCGGCCTGCTGGAATAGGAGTGTCTTCAAAGCACAGCGGAAAGTGCGCAGATCCGGGATCCTTCGTATCTCCGGGGGGAGCTCGTTCCAGATAGTAGGTGCCCCCACAGAGAAGGCCCTCCCCCTAGGGGCCGCCAGTCGACATTGTTTGGCTGACGGCACCTGGAGGAGCCCCTCTCTATGAGAGCGTACCGGCCGGTGGGAGGCTGTTTGTGGTAGTAGGCGGTCCCGTAAGTAGCCAGGTCCTAAGCCATGGAGCGCTCTAAAGGTGGTAACCAAAACCTTGAAGCGCACCCGGAAGACCACCGGGAGCCAGTGCAGCTCGCGCAGGAGAGGTGTCACACGGGAGCGCCATGTTGCTCCCATAACCACCCACGCGGCTGCACTCTGCGCCAGTTGGAGCCTCCGGGTGCTCCTCAAGGGGAGCCCCATGTAGAGAGTGTTACAATAGTCCAGGCGGGAGGTGACGAGGGCATGAGTGACTGTGTGTAGGGAGTCCCAATCCAGAAAGGGACGCAACTGGCGAATCAGGCGAACCTGATGAAAGATCCTCCCGGTCACAGCCATCAAGTGCTCTTCTAAAGACAGCCGTGAATCCAGGAGGACGCCCAAGTTGCGCGCTCTCTCTGTGGGGGCCAGCGATTCGCCCCCAATAGTCAGCGATGGCGTCAACTGACTATATCGGGATGTCGGAAACCACAGCCACTCGGTCTTGGATGGGTTGAGCCTGAGCCTGTTCCTCCCCATCCAGATCCACACGGCCTCCAAACACCGAGACATCACTTCAAGGGCATCGTTGGGGTGGTCTGGGGTGGAGATGTACAGCTGGGTGTCATCAGCGTACTGGTGGTACTTTACCCCGAAACCACGGATGATCTCGCCCAGCGGCTTTACATAAATGTTGAACAAAAGGGGCGAGAGGACCAACCCTTGTGGCACCCCGCATATGAGGGGCCTCAGGGTCGACCTCTGCCCCCCTGCCATCACAGACTGCAACCGGCTGGAGAGAAAGGAGGAGAACCACCGTAGTACAGTGCCTCCCACCCCTAACTCTTCCAGCCGGTGCAGCATGATACCATGGTCGATGGTATCAAAAGCCGCTGAGAGGTCTAACAGGACCAGGACAGAGGAGCACCCCCTGTCCCGAGCCCTCCAGAGATCATCAACCAACGTGACCAATGCCGTTTCCATGCTGTACCCAGGCCTGAAGCCCGACTGGAACGGATCCAGATACGTTGTCTCATCCAGGTGCTGGGGAAGCTGTTGCGCAACCACACTCTCGACAACCTTCACCACAAAACGAAGGTTGGAGACCGGACGATAATTAACCAACATTGCCGGGTCCAGGGAAGGCTTCTTGAGGAGAGGCCTCACCACCGCCTCTTTCAAGGTGGCGGGGAAGTCACCCTCACCCAATGAAGCATTTATAATCCCCTGGAGCCAGCCTCGCGTCACCTCCCGGGAAGTCAGCACTAACCAGGAGGGACACGGGTCCAATAAACAAGTGGTCGCGTTCAGTCTGCCCAGAATCCTGTTCTCGGCTTGTCGTTCGTTCAGAACTGCGATAGTAAATAATCACCAGTAACGCACAGAGAATCAGGGTTTACTTTGGCAATGTTAAGCTCGCAATCAAAAGTAAAGTACAAGTCGGTGTTTTGGTTCAAAGTCAGCGCTGGGTGTAACCACACCACAGCGCTATTTAACAAAACTCAGCCCCTTAAACATACATCCGGTGATTATCAATCAAGCACCCCCCCACTCCCTTAACAGTAACAGCTGTGGTGATTATCAATCAAGCACCCCCCACTCCCTTAACAGTAACAGCTGCGAGCTCCAGAGCAGCAGGGACAGCAGAATCGGAGAGCCCGGCAATGTCATCAATCATCGCTATCCAGGAACTGATTGTGTGTTCGCTGCGGCTGCTTATCTCCGCTCCTTCGTCTCCCATACCCCCCATCGATGGCGAGCTCCGGTAGGACTCGACAGGCGGCCCCCCCTACCAGGAGCTCACCTATAAATAGAAAGCATACAAATGTTAGTTACTGTTACGATCCTGCATTAGGTTTGTCTGGGTATTTCCGATGGAACCGTTGTATCAATCGGGCAGCGTGAACGTCGGGTGCTGCCACCCACGAGGCCTGTGTTACAGGGTATCCTTTCCACCGCACAAGATATTGCAACATCCCCCTACGAACCCTGGAGTCCAATATTCGGTCTATCTCATATTGGTTGGTATGCACGGGACCCGGTGGAGTAGTCGAAGTACCTGGCCTTTCTATCGTCACCGGTTTCACCAAACTGCTATGGAATACGGGATGTATCCTACTGAACAGAGGGGGAAGTTTAAGAGCTACGGTTATGGGATTGATGACTTGTGTTATAGGAAATGGTCCTATATATTTAGGTCCTAATTTTCTACTGGGTAGTCGGAGTTTAAGGTATTTCGTAGACAAGTATACTTTGTCTCCTATCTGGAATGGTTTTGGATCAGCCCTTTTCTTGTCTGCATATTTTTTGTACTCGTCTGCAGCCTTTTGTAATGCTGTTTTTACACTTGGCCATACATGACTAATTTTATTGGCCCAACCGCGTGGCGTGTCACCGTCTGTCATAGGGGGATCTAACTCTGGAATGGCTGAAAACTCTCGGCCGTATATTACCTGGAAAGGGGAGAACCCAGTACTGCAGTGTGGTATGTTGTTATATGCGACTTCGGCGAAAGGCAGGAGTCCTGACCAATTCGTCTGCTGGTAGGAAACGTAGCATCTGATATATCTTTCGACCATGGCATTGGCCCATTCAGCCGCTCCGTTAGTGCTCGGGTGGAATGCTGAACTTAACCCTTGAGAGGATCCAATTAAACAGACAAATCGTCTCCAAAACTTAGAGGTGAATTGAACACCGCGGTCGGATATAATCCTCTTAGGTGCTCCATGGAGATGATAGATATGTTGCAAAAAGAGTTTGGTTAATTGTCGCGCGGATGGTATGCTTTTACATGGCACAAAGTGGGCCTGTTTCGAAAACAGATCTACCACCGTCCAAATTACAGTGTGGCCATGGCTAGGGGGGAGATCGACTATGAAATCCATAGCGATCTCTTCCCACGGCCTGCTAGGATTCACGACTGTTTGTAATAATCCTAACGGTCGTCCAGACCAGGGTTTGGCGGTTGCACAGGTTGTGCAACCCTTTACGTATGTTTCTATGTCCTTACGCATTCGTGGCCACCAGAACTGCCTCCTCACAAGGTGTAGAGTTTTTAAGTACCCAAAATGGCCTGCTGATTTGGCATCATGGCACCTGCATAACACCACGTTCCATAAATGTTCCGGAACATATATTCTATTCTCCCTCCACGCTATCCCATCATTATAGCTAACCATAGAGGGGTTTTGGATTACCCATTGATCCTGTTGTAAAGCTGTTTTAAACTCAGTATGTAAGTGACCATCTACTTCCGTAAGTCTTAATAGGGTTTGGGAAGGTGCAATTAGAGGTTCTATTACTTCCTCTCGTTTGCTATTATACTGTGGCATCCGGGACAGCGCATCAGCCAGGAAGTTTTTCCCAGCAGGAACATACCGCAACCGGAAAGAGAAACGCTGGAAATATTGTGCCCACCTTATCTGTTTGGGAGATAGTCGCCTGGGCGTTTGTAAGGCTTCTAAGTTTTTATGGTCCGTCCATACCTCAAAAGGATGAGACGCCCCCTCCAAGAGATGTCGCCATGTCATCAACGCCCAACGGACCGCGAATGCCTCTTTTTCCCAGATCACCCATGCCCGCTCTGTCGTGGTTAACTTTTTAGATGTATAGGCACAAGGTTGTAACCCTCCCTGCTGTGTTCTTTGTAGGAGTACTGCTCCTACAGCCACGTCGCTAGCATCTGCCTGGACTACGAATGCCTGCATTGGGTCTGGATGTTTGAGTACTGGTTCTTGAGCAAAGAGTGTTTTTAACTGCTCAAAAGCCGTTTGACACGCTGACGACCATGTCAACGCTTGTCCCGGCTTTGGTTTAGCCGTGGCCGGTTTGGTCCGTAACAAATCCGTTAGTGGTAGGGCTATTTCAGCAAATCTGGGAATGAACTGCCGATAGAAGTTGGCAAAGCCAAGAAAGCTCTGTAATTGCTTTCTAGTTCTAGGGGCCTGCCATTCAAGCACTGCCTGGACTTTTCTGGGATCCATCTCTACCCCGCTCTCTGATATTCTATAGCCTAGATAGTCTATCTTCTTTTTGTGAAACTCACATTTGGATAGTTTCACGTACAGCCTAGCAGCTAATAACTTGTCTAAGACTTGTCGGACCAGAGATATATGTTCTTCTTCAGTTTGCGTGTAAATCAAGATGTCATCTAAATATACAAGGACACCCCTGTACAGATGTTCATGCAGCACTTCATTGATGAACTGCATGAACACCGCAGGGGCGCCCTGTAGTCCGAACGGCATGACCTGGAACTGATAGCTTCCTAAGGGACAATTGAATGTTGTTTTCCACTCATCCCCTGGTTTGATTCGTATCCTATAATACGCTTCGCGTAGGTCGAGTTTCGTAAAGATACGACCGGTGGCTAGGGCAGCTAACAGGTCCTTCATTAAGGGAAGTGGATAGAGGGGTTCCACACACACTGCATTGAGATCCCTGAAGTCAATGCATAAGCGTAAACCTCTGTCTTTCTTCCCCCGAAACAGGACAGGGGCAGCCATCTTTGATCGACTGGGTGTGATAAAACCCCGGGCCAAATTCTTGTCTATATATTTTCTTAATTCTTTTAGTTCGGGTTGTGTCATTGAATACATCCGGGGCTTGGGTAGCTTCGCCCCGGGTATTAACTCAATACTGCAATCCGTAGGCCGGTGAGGGGGCAGGGTCTCACATTCCTCCTCACTAAAGACCCTGGCGAGATCCTTATACACATTAGGATACGTCGTGTCTGATGGTGGGCTCTCTGCTTCTATTCCCCCTGCTGGCTCCTTTTCCTCATTGGTAGGGGGAGGTCCCAACGGTAATCGGAGTTTACGAAAAACCCCTTCCCACCATATCGTAGGAGCCCACTTGTCCAACCATGCCAATCCTAAAATCACTGGTTCTAACATTTTCTCCACTATAATAAACCGAATGGTTTCGGTGTGCTCCCCAATATCGAGGTGCACCGTTTCTGTTATATGAGTCACTGGTGCCCCTCCCAGCAATGAACCATCCATTTGTTCAAAGGTAATAGGGGTTCTCAACCGCACAACCCGCAGCCCCAGTTCGTCAACTATTGCCCTACGAATTAAACAATGAGTACACCCTGAATCAATCAATGCCTCATATCGGTGTCCAGTGGTTGCCCGTGGGTTTCGGAGTACGACTGGTACCATGAAAGGTCGGATGGGGTTGCTCACCATCGGGTCGTGTGGGTCCTCATCGTCGTCATCACTATCCCCAGCCACAATCGGGAATTTTTCCGCCACCACTTTCTTAGTATCTGTAGCTAGGGGATCCCTCTCCGTACAAGATGTTCGAGTCATTTGGGACCGTTCAGATGTTGGTCGGCCTCTGCCTCTCAACGTAGCTCTAGGAGGGGGGTTCTGGTCCGAGCTGCGGGGCATGGGATGAGGACAGTCGGCTGCTCGATGACCAAGGCGATTACATCTGAAGCAACGAAACGCAGGCCGCTGGATCCTTTCTCCCAAGCCGGAACCAGCATTCGGTTTAGTCTCCTTGGGTGTTTGTGTGCGTTCTGCTGGTCGTTTTCCTTGACTTGCAACCCCTTCACCCCGTATATGGAATTCTCGGAGACCGACGTCCAATTCGATGGCTGCTTTGTACCACACACTCAACTTGGGGGGCAAGCCCCGGTACACGCAGGCTTGCCGTAAATCACGGTCTAGTCCTTTATGGAATTGGTGCACCAGAAGATGTTCTGGCCACCCCACCAACCGAGCCGCAATCTTTCGGAACTCCTGTACATAGTCCTTTGCTGGTACGCCCCGTTGCTTAAGCGCAAACAAATCCCCCTCTGCAACCTGGGTGCTTGTTTCGTCTTCAAATCTGGCACAAAGAGCCTCCAGAAAGCGTCCCATGTCCACCAGTTCTCTTGCATGTTTAGCATGGAGGCCTGCCACCCACTCAGCCGCTTCTCCCGTCAGGACCCCCGTAACAGCAACCACCATAGCCCACTGGGAGGGATACCACTGTCCATATTGGTCCATATGGCTTATCACCTGGCTTAAGAAAAGAGCCACTCGTTCAGGGCTTCCGTCAAAGGAAGTCTGCAGGGCAGGTGGTCCCCAAACGGCCTGAGGGACCCACAACCCCGGTGGGGGCCCCGGAGGCCAAGGAATGGGGCCTGGGGTCCTAGCTGCGCCAGTCGCTCTCCTGTCCTGCCTAGGTCGGTCCCTCACCGCCCCGCGACCCCCAACAGGTAAGCCCCATGCCATTTGCGTCGGTTGGGGCTCAGGACCGGCTCTAAGGTCTCCCGACGAGGCACCCTGGTCTTGTTCTGGAGGGGGTTGGTCCGTGGATCGTATAGAGGTCCGCTCCATCTTCAATTTAGGACTTGTGAGACGGAATTGGGTCTCCGAAGCAGTCACCCCTGTATCCTGCCAAGAAGAACCTGGAGGCTCCAGCCCTGCAACCCAGGGCTGCCAGGATGGGGCATCACGAAATCCAGATTCCCCAAAATGCTCACGCAGCATATCCATAGTACTGGGACCGGATGAGGCAGGATACCCCCAATCCCCTTCATCCTCATCAGTCCATCGTCTTTCCCTCCAGCCCTGGAAAGACGCTCCCAAGCGAGGGGGCGTTGGCATCCGCGGCCCGAGGAGAACAGAGCTGTGCCACCAATCCCCCGTCTGACCCCGTTGTCCTGGAAGACTCTCCTCCTCCATTCGGGGCGGGGCGCTCTTGGGTTGCTTGACTTTTGGTTTCACTGCCAACTGTTCCACACTCTCCTTCGCCTCCTCTATCAGCAGTTCCGCCCCCTCCACATCTCCATTGCACTCCTGCTCTTCCAAGGCCGTCCCTTCTGCCATATCCCCCTTTGCTGCAAAGCCACAGGGAATCCTCACCTCTTGCGAAAAGGAACCAAGCGCTGACTTTCTCTCGGCTTGTCGTTCGTTCAGAACTGCGATAGTAAATAATCACCAGTAACGCACAGAGAATCAGGGTTTACTTTGGCAATGTTAAGCTCGCAATCAAAAGTAAAGTACAAGTCGGTGTTTTGGTTCAAAGTCAGCGCTGGGTGTAACCACACCACAGCGCTATTTAACAAAACTCAGCCCCTTAAACATACATCCGGTGATTATCAATCAAGCACCCCCCACTCCCTTAACAGTAACAGCTGCGAGCTCCAGAGCAGCAGGGACAGCAGAATCGGAGAGCCCGGCAACGTCATCAATCATCGCTATCCAGGAACTGATTGTGTGTTCGCTGCGGCTGCTTATCTCTGCTCCTTCGTCTCCCATACCCCCCATCGATGGCGAGCTCCGGTAGGACTCGACACCTGTCCACGTCCTCAGGGGTCACAGGATCAAACTCATCCCAGATAACATTCTCAAGACCTGCCCCAGTCCCTCCCCCTGAGACTACCCAGTCGGAGTCCAGATCTTCCCGGATCTAAGTGATTTTGTCATACAGATATTGAACAAAATCCTCGGCTCTACCCTCCAAGGGGTCCTCCCACGCTTCCTGGTGGAGCAGGGAGCAGGTATTCCTAAACAGGGTGGCCGGGCAGTTATCTGATGACGCAATAAGAGCAGCAAAATAACTACATTTCGCTGCTTTTATCACCACTAGGTAATTCCTAATATGGGATCTTACCAGTGTCTGGTCCGATTCAGAAAGACTGGCCCTCCAACTAATCTCTAGGCGTCTTTTCCGGCGCTTCAACTCCCTCAGCTCCTCAGTGAACCAAGGAGCCAAATGAGATCGGCGCCGGGTCAGAGGCTGCAAAGGCACGACCCGATCCAGAGCTCCAGCGGCCGCCCTATCCCAGGCAGCCACTAGGTCTCCAGTCAAGGCGTGTGCCAGAGCCTCGGGAAATGGCCCAAGCTCCATCTGGAACCTATCAGGTTCCATCAGGCGCCTGGGGCGGAACCATCTTACCGGCTCCGCCTCCCTGCGGCGGGGTGCAGCGGTTTGAAGGTCGAGATGAAGGAGAGAGTGATCTGATCTCCATATCCCTTCTTGGTCTTGTCCTTATATAGAATAAGGCAATGGGCAAGACTTGTGGCCAGGAGAGGTGTGTCTCCTGGCAGAGCTTGCCCAGTAGTGTTTTTACCTCCCTGTTAGCTCTCTCTATCCCCGCCAAAGAACGTGGCGAGTGAGGACAATGGAGATTTTGAGTTATGCCTAAGGCAGTGATGGCTAACCTTTTTGCCATCGCGTGCCAGGAGAGGGGGGGCGGGGGAAGGTCACGTGCGCACGTGCCCATGCACATGTGTGTGCAACCCCCTCCCCCCTCCCCCCCGCTCCTGGCACATGATGGCCTGGTAGGCCCGTTTTTCTTTCTTACCTGGTTCCAAATCCTCTCTGTGTATCTGGGAACGGCGAAAACAGCCTTTCCCACTCCCTTGGAGGCCCTATGGAGGGTGAAAGGGCCCATTTCCCAACTCCCGGTGGGACAGGAAGTGACATTTTTTGCTGTCCCCAGCCTCCAGAACCTCTCTAGGAGTCTCTGGAGGCTGGGGACAGGAAAAAAACGTCACTTCCTGTCCCACCGAGAGTGGGGAAATGGGCCCTTTCAGCCTCCGTAGGGCCTCCAAGGGAGTGGGAAAGGCTGTTTTCACTGTTCCCAGATACACAGAGAGGATCTGGAGCCAGGTAAGAAAGAAAAACGGGCCTTTCCCACCCCCCCAGGCCCTCCAGAGGCAGGAAACAGCCTGTTTCCCTAATTCTGGTGGGCCCAGAAGGCCCGAAAATCAGCTGGCCGGCACGTGCATGTACCCCAGAGCTGAGCTGGCATGCCCACTAATATGGCTCTGCGTGCCACCTGTGGCACGCGTGCCATAGGTTCGCCATCATGGGCCTAAGGCTTGGTATATGTATGTGAGGACCTATGCTATGAAATGTTTTCCTCTGTCTGTATCTAAGATTCATGGCACACCGAATCTGGGTACTACATCTTTAATGAGGTGTCTGGCAGTTTCCAGGGCCGTGGCATGGCGGCATGGAAAAGCCTCCACCCAGTGTGTCAGCTGGTCTCTACATACGAGGGCATACTGGTATCCATTGGCCTTGGGCAATTGGATATAGTCCATTTATATTGCCTCAAATGGTCTTTGTGCCCATGGCCTACCTCCCTCATAGATGGCTTTCCGGGATGTGCTATTGTTGGCTTGGCATGTCTGGCAGATGCTGGTTACTCTGGTTGCCTCTGTGTATATACCTGGTGCATGCCATACCCTCCTAGCAGCATCAACTATTGCCTGGGTCCCACAGTGACCTTTTGCATGTAGCCACTGACAAATTAAGCATATGAGGCGACGTGGGGCGATAGGTCTACCATCTGGGACTCTCCAAAACCCGTCTGAAAATGTTGCCCCTAATTTATCCTCCCACATCTGTGTTTCTCCTTGTTCCAGGAAGTCCCTATACTGAATTTCAGGGTCAACTCTCATTGTTGGGGCAGTGATATTATAGGGAAGAGGTTCTGTAGCTACCCACTTGGCAGTTGTGCCAGCATAGTGATTTCCTTTAGTGACCACAGAGTCATCCATTTGATGGGCTTTACAATGGATGACTGTGATGGCCTTTGGTAACTGGATAGCTTGTAATAGTTGGGAGACTTGGGTGGCATGTGCAATTTGTTTTCCTGCTGATGTGAGGAATCCTCTTTGCTTCCACAAGGCTCCCGTAGCATGGCAGACTCCAAATGCATATTTGGAGTCTGTATAAATGTTAACAGATAGATCCCTAGCTGCTTCACAGGCTTTTGTTAGAGCGATGAGTTCAGCAGCTTGGGCGCTAAAGGAGGGGGAAAGTGGTTCTGCCCAAATGATCTTGTAAAGAGACACTACCGCAGCTCCAGCAACCCTGTTTCCCTCATGGATAAAAGAAGAGCCATCTGTAAAAACTTCTAAGTCCGGGTTTTGCAAGGGGGTGTCAGTTAAATCCGGGTGCGGTAGTTCTGCATCCTGTATTAGGTGGAGGCAGTCATGGAGGGGATCATCTGTTTGATCCGTGGGTAGCAAGGTGACTTGATTTAGTGTGTTACATCTCTCAAACGTTATGTGGTCTGAGGTAAACAATTCAGCCTCATATTGTGCTAAGCGTTGTTGTGTGAAAGCTTGGGTCTGGGATTTTAGAAGAATGGCGAAAACCTCATGAGGCACTTTTAACGTCAGAGGTCACCCCAGGACTAGATCTCTGGTTCTCTTTACTATTTCAACGGTTGCCACTACTGCTCTTAAGCATGGGAGTGTCCCTTGGGCTACCGGATCTAATCTAACAGAATAATATGCTATAGGTCTATGTCCTGGACTGAAGCGCTGGGTCAGGACTCCAGATGCGATGCCTTGTTTTTCGTGGATGAATAGGGTGAAAGGCTTGTTGTAGTCAGGGAGACCTAGCGTGGGAGCCGATGCCAGGGTCTTTTTAATCATTAAGAGGTTTTGTTCTAGGGATTTAGTCCATGTTATGGGATCTGGCATGTCTTGTTTTGTTAATTGTATTAAGGGTTTCGCCAATTCCCCGAAAGACGGGATCCAGGGGCGGCAGAATCCCAGTACCCCCAGGAGAGCTCTCACCTGTCTCTTTGTGCGTGGGTTTTTCATTGCTAATATGGTTTCAACACGGCTTGGAGCTAGTTTCCTTACTCCAGGGCCAATGATATAACCTAAGTATGTCACTTCCTCTTTTAGATATTGCAGTTTTGAGGGGGAGGCTTTGTGTCCCCTCTCTGCCAGGGATTTCAGCAAGTGAAAAGTGTCAATTTTACATGCCTGTTCGCCGTTAGAGGCCAGCAGATCATTCACATATTGGACTAAGGTTGATCCTTCTGGCAAGGTAATGGAAGAGAGGTCTGCCTTCAAGATCTGGGAAAATAGGGTGGGGGATTCCATGTAGCCCTGGGGCAGGCGGGTCCAAGTATACTGCTGCTCTTCCCAGGTGAAAGCAAAAAGGTATTGGGAAGCGTGATCCACGGGGATACTAAAGAAAGAGGAGCACAAGTCTATAACAGTAAAATGGGTAGCTGAAGCTGGCACCTCTGTAATTATCATGGCCGGGTTAGGCACTATTGGCGCTTGGGGAATTACATGTAAATTAATAAGCCTCAGATCGTGAACAAATCTGAAGATTGGGTTTCCATCTTTGTCCACTGTGGATTTTTTTACAGGAAAAATTGGGGTATTGCATGAGGAGGTGCATTTGCGCAAAACTCCCTGCTTTAAATGGGCTGGATGGCTTCAGTCTGGATTTTATACTGTGGTATGCAGGGGGGTGGTCCTGGTTTTACTCTAATTGTGACTGGTGTGGCTCCTTTAAGGAGTCCTACCTCTGTCGCATCCCATCCCCATAAAGAGGAAGGTAGGGTGGCCAAATCCGTATGTAATGATGTGTATTGAGTGGCCAGTAGGAAAGTTTTCCTCCCTGGGATATCTAGGGCAAGACCCTCTTTTCCACACCTGATGGTTGCTCCTAGTTTACATAGGAGGTCTCTTCCAAGGAGAGAGACTGGAGATTGAGGGCATATAGTGAAAGAGTGTTTTAATGAGAAGGGACCTACTTCCACTGTTACATCGTTTGTGAATTGTACAGGAATAACCTTTCCTCCTACTCCCATTATATTATCATGAGCTCCAGGTTTTATTGAGTCCCTGTGTGGTGGTTTGACAATTAAGGAGGCGGTAGCCCCGGTGTCCACCAAGCAGTCATATTCTCTTCCCCCTATGAGGAGGGAAATCATGGGGTCTCCTTCTGGACCGTTCCTTAAGGGAATGGCTAGTCCTTGGAAGGTAGCGGAGAATTCTCCCTCATCTGTCCCTAGTCATAAAGCCCGTGGGTTTCTGTCTCCTATCTCCCAGTGAGTATTATTTGGATTAGGTCGTTCATTGCGATAAAATGGGTTATTTTGAGGGTTTCCGGTTGATGTCACTGTGCTAGCAAGATGAGCATGGAGACTGCTCCTGCCTCACTCTTGCAAACTTCTTAGCCTGGGCGGCTTTTATGCCAGCAGCAGCCCCGGAGAGGCGGCCGTAAGTGGAGAGGAGCAATAGCGCGCGTGTGGAGTGGCGACCTGGCACGCGAAGGCGAATCTCTCCTGTCACAGGCTGGGAAGACGGCGCCAGTCATGGCGGCCCCAAAACGATGACTTCCCCGTACTGGAAGGGAAACCCGATCGCAGGTGGGCAAGGAGTCCCTTTCTAATTTAAATTACTTTACTTTGAGACGGATCTTTGATTCCTTTGATCCCCCTATTATGAGTGTTCGTGGTGGCGGAAAAAGAGTTAACTTGAGTGCCATTCTTTCGATTGGAGCTGAGACAGGGAAAGCGGCTGTTTGTTTATTATACCATGAACTCTTTGGCCACTACTGAGCTGAGCTGATCGAAAGATCTTCGAAAGAAACATTGTGGAAAAGGATTTGTATCTGATTGCTGGAAAGTCTTTGGGTGGATCACCCCCCTCCCTCTCGTTGATGGATGGTGTTTACTCTTGACTTCTTTGTGGATTAAGAATCGTGATTGAATGGGTGGATTTATCCCCCTCCAGAGCCTTTCTCTTCCTGCTTTCTGTTTGATCATTATTGAGCGTGCGGAATAGCAACCTGCCTCCCTCTAGTGGTGAACTTTAAAATTACAATACACACTGAGTCTCCAGAAAAGGAGAGATCTGAATTTGCTTTTATATTTGACTGAATGAATTACCCCCATTGATTATCACCCTTATTGACTAAATTTGATTTGAAGGTTTCAGAATATAATTTATTCCTGGAATTGGCTAATTTAAGGGTGGTTTTATTTCCTTTTTGATTAGGTAATTAACTAAATTAATACTGAAACAGACTAAATATTGGATTAAGTTATATTGTTTGGTGATTAATTATCTCGGCGAATCTCTGTAAGTAGAACTGATTACACAATTATCATAATTAAATTTGAAAGCGATTGGCCGTATCTCTACAAGCAAGATGTCGAGTGCAACAATCATGACAACCACAAAAGCAGGAAAAAAAGTTTTGACACTCCCAACAGTCGCTACTCCTGTCACACCTACATCATCATCCTCATCCTTTAAATCTTTGGATGATCTAGCTGCTGCAGGGAAACCTCCATCGTTATCAAATCTACAGAACATGTTGCAGGCAATGTACGAGGTGATGACAAAATACCAAGAAGTTATCTCCAAAAACTTAGAGGACTTAACATCAGATCTTAAAGGGGAGCTGGGAGCTGTCAGAAATGATATTAAAATGTTGAACGAGAGACTGGAAGGTGTGCAGGGGGCGTTGACACAACAGGAGAGTAAAGTACAAGATGTAGAGAAGAGAGTGGGACGATGTGAGGAGAGACTGGATGGAAATGAAAGAGAGCAGTTCTCGGTGAATAGGGCCCTCGAAGAAAAAATTATTTTTCTCGAGATGGAAAAATCAGCTTTTTATCTGAGGATACAAAATGTGGTGGAAGAACGGGGGGACCCTCTAAGAGATATAGTGGCAGACATTCTGGCTGGGATTCTGGAGATAGCTAAGGAAGATGTTCTGAGAGATATTGATGATGTTTTCCGTGTACATACGAGTTACGCCAGGAGGCAGAAACTTCCGATAGAGGTCCATGTTAAGTTATCCAAGAAAGCACTTAGGGAAGAAGTGATTTTGAAGTCCAGAGACAAAACGGTAACATATAAAGACAAACAACTGATAATTCTGAAACAACTTCCCAGACGGGTACGGGAATTACGGCGAAATTATCATTTCTTAACTGCTCAACTAAGAAAACACAGAGTGCTATATAGGTGGCTATTACCGGAAGCGTTACAATTTACGTGGGCAGATAAAAAAGTGAGAATTGACAACCTTAGAGATGCCAGAGATTTTCTTATCAAATATATGAACCCCTCAGAATCGGATGTGGGAGAAGAGTCGGAGAGCAAGAGTGGGGAAGAATTATTAGAAGAGGAAGAGAGAGGGGAACCAGAACAGCTAGGCGGGAGAAAGAAAGGAAGAGGACAGACGCAAATAGAGGCAGAGATAGAAGTTGAGGGACTGAGCCAGAGAGAAACAAGACAAACAAAAAAGAAACTCCAAGCAGAAGGCAAGTAAGGGCAACAGAAGGGAGAAGGGATGGGGGAGGAAATTCGTCAATTGTCAGTTAACATCAATGGGCTGAATAGCCCAAATAAGAGAAAAAAGATTTTTAATAAATTAATAAAAGCGCGTCTGAATATAATATGCCTTCAAGAAGTACATGTGAAAAGGGATCATCTTTATTTATTGAATTATACCAAACTGGATCAATTATATACGGCTTTAGCGGAAACTAAAAAAAGAGGAGTAGCAATTTATGTCCAAAGGCATATAAACTCGAAATTAATTTTTGCAGATGAAGAAGGGAGACTTCTAATGATTGAAGTAGAAATTTGTTGTAAAAAATGCTTACTGGTTTGTATTTATGCACCCAATGGGAATCAGAAAGACTTTTTTCAGAGTCTCTATAGTAAATTGGTAGAATATGATTACTCACACATTTGTGTAGTGGGGGACTTTAACGCCATAGATGATAAAAGACTATATATCTGGAAACAGGAAACAGGAGGGGAAAAAGAGCTCTGTAAAGAAAAGACTGCCTATTATTTGCCATCAAATACAAGAGGAATTTGAACTTAAAGACATTTGGAGGGAAAAACATCCAGAAGATAGACAATACACATACTTCTCCGCCAGGCACTCATCTTGGTCGTGGATAGATGCGGCTTGGATGTCGGGGGAATTGCGGCAGGGAACACAGAAAGTAGAGATAGGTGTCAATGAGTGGGCAGACCATAATCCACTCTGGATATCATGGGGAGGGTTGAAAACAAGGCCTAGGTGGAGAAAGGATGTGAGGGTCCTCAAAGACGAACCATTTTTAACTTATGTAAAGAAGGAGATGGGTTTTTTCTTCCGGGAAAATAATAATGAAGATGCAAACTTTTTAAATGTATGGGAAACAGCTAAAGCAGTGTTTTGGGATTTAGTGATAAATTATACAGCTGGGAAACAGAAGAAGGAGAAGGCTAAACGAGACAAATTATTAGAAGACCTGACAAGAAGTGAGGTTGTGTTGCAACAGGACCCAAACAATAGAGAACTTAATATGAATTTGAAATTAGTGCGACACCAAATTAATTTACTAGACCAAGAGGATTTAGAAAAAAAAAATAGGTGGATGAAACAACGACAATTTGAAAATGCAAATAAACAGGGAAGATGGCTTACATACCGATTAAAAAAAGAAAAGGAAAAGAGTAGAATTCACAACTTGAGAGATGGAAATGGTGATTGGATCACAGTGTCAGGTTTCGATGTCATCCCAAATAAATTGCACTCCCAAACAATTAATCTTTGCTGAAATATTCCATTTATTGAGTACGACAGATCTAGCCCCGACTTCGTCGTAGCCGATACTAACCCTCTGACCCCCAAACCCTTCCCTTTCCGTTCCCCAATTCTCATCTTCTCATTGGCCATCTTCCAAGTCAGTCTCCCCAGCTTCTGACCTCACCCCACAGGAATGTTCCCCCCTCCCATCCCATCTCCTAGGGGATATTATCTACAGAGAAAATAAGTAGGTGAAAAGTCAAGCCTCATCTTTTTGCTGACATCCGGCCCCTCTCCCTTCATTTTTCCAGGGAGGCCTGTTTGAAGAAAAAAAAAAACAAATTAAGTACCGTTACCCCGTCCGAGGGTGTGTCCCACCCCCTCCCGCCTTGCCTGGGTGATCTGCATGGAATTTGGCTATAAGGCGATCAGCTTGGATATTTGTGCTCTTCACCCAGGAAGCCTCTGACAAGGGGTAACCCTTCCACTTAATTAAGTATTGGAGGTGCCCCCTATGCCACCTCGAATCGAGAATTCGCTGTACCTCATAGTTAGTATGGCCCCCAACAACCAGGAGCTTGGGGGGGTCACGTGGCACTGGCCTTAAAGTTGACCCCACCACAGGCTTCAGGAGGCTGCTGTGAAAAACAGGATGTATCTTCCCTAGTAGCCGGGGCAACCACAGTTGTACTGTAACCAGGTTGATTATTTTTTCTATAGGGAAAGGTCCTATAAATTTCGGGCCCAATTTCTTGCTCAGGAGTCTAAGTCTCAAATACTTGGTGGAGAGATAAACCTTCTCCCCCACTCGAAATGGTCTTTGGAGAGTTCGGTGCTTGTCTGCTTGTTTCTTATAGGATTGTGCCACCTTGGCCAACGCCCTCTTAATGTTCTCCCAGGTTTCCCTCAACATATCCATCCAATCGGTCAAGCTGACTGAGGAAGGGGGCTCCCTTGGGTACTTTGGCATGGGGACAAAATCCATACCACTCACTATTTTAAACAGGGTTAATCCCGTGCTACTGTGGACAGCGTTATTATATGCGACCTCCGCAATGATAGGAGGTCTGCCCAATTGGACTGTTGGTAGTTGACGTAGCATCTTAAATACTGCTCTATCATGGCATTCAGTCTCTCCACCCCCCCATTGGTGCTCGGGTGAAACACTGAGCTGAGGCCTTGGGATGAACCTATGGATCGTAGGAACTCCCTCCAAAATTTTGCTGTGAACTGGACCCCTCGGTCGGAGATGATTCTTCTGGGTACTCCATGCAGGCGGTAGATGTGTTTCAGGAACAGTTTGGATAATTGGCGGGCTGAGGGTAGCCCGCTGCAGGGTATAAAGTGTGCCTGTTTGGAGAATAAGTGTATTACAGTCCAGATCACTGTGTTGCCACCACTTCTCGGCAGTTCTAATATGAAATCCATCGCAATCTCCTCCCATGGTCTCGTTGGTTCAGCTACTGGTTGCAGCAGCCCGGGAGGGCATCCTGGTCGTCTCTTCATTGTGGCAGAGATGGTACAACTTTTTACGTAACTGTCTACGTCCTTTCTCATATGGGGCCACCAGAACTGTCTCGATGATCTGTCCCCCTCCACACACACACACACAAACACAGCCAGCCGAGGGTTAAGAAAGTACTTGGCACGCACACAGGTCGTTATCTCAAACTTGGCAACAATATAAGCACCGTCTGCCAAGAGCTTTACTGCGACAGATAACATAAAATTACATACGCATTGCAAATAGTCCAGCAAAAACAATATCCCTTCGGCAGCTTCAGACGTTGTTCAAGTGACTAGCCAAAGTTAGTTTTTGTTCGTCACGGAGTTTTACCAGCCACCACCCTCTCTTATATAGTCTCTGGGGTGTGGTCCAGTGACTCAGTTCTAATCCCTAGCACGCCTCCTTAACTGCTGCAACCGTTTATCATGCCTTCGTTGGTGTGCATCCAGGAACGACGGCTCTCCTTCTTCGCTCTCATCAGAGACACCTGGCTCCTGGCTAATCTCCTGTCCCTCGACCGGCACCTGAGACAGGGGCCTGGAGAGGGAGGCCTGGCTGACTCCTCTCCCTCATGTTCGGAGCTTTCTTCCTCCAATGAGATAGGCTCAGAGGGCGGGGCCACAACACTCCGTGCTAAGTGCAGACACTTTAGGAAGCCAAAATGTCCCCCTGGTTTAACATCGTGGCTCCTCTTGAGGATCAGGGTGCGTAGAATCTGTGGGACATAGAGTTTTGTCCCCTTCCATGCTAGGTCATCCCTTTTTGTCAAGAGGTGTTGATTGTCTCGAAACCAGGGGTCTGCTGCTGTTTTGGTTTTGAGTCTTGTAGTTAAGTCACTTGCAGGTTGGCCCTGCTGGTCACGTCGTTGCCATCTGGTGACCACCTGACCCACTGCTTGGGTGGAGGGGATGATGGCATTCACTACCTGCTCCCGCTCACTGTTGTATTGGGGCATCCGGGAGAGGGCATCAGCCAGAGAGTTCTTCCCCCCGGGATGTGCTTGAGCTCGAAGTTGAAGCGATTGAAGTATTGAGCCCACCGGACCTGCCTGGGCGACAATTTCCGTGTGGTTCTGAGGGCCTCCAGATTCTTATGATCAGTCCAAACTTCGAATGGCTTCTGGCCTCCCTCTAGTAGGTGCCGCCAGGTCAACAATGCCCATCTCACCATGAACGCTTCCTTCTCCCACGCCGCCCATCGCCTCTCCGTGTCGGTGAGCTTGCGGGAGGTGTAGGCACAAGGTTGTAGATTACCTTGGCTGTTCTTTTGGAGCAGCACGGCTCCCACTGCCACATCGCTTGCATCTGCTTGGATGACGAAGGGCTGTTCAGGGTCAGGATGCTTTAAGACAGGTTCTTTTGCAAACATCTCTTTTAGTGTCTCGAATGCCCGTTGACAGGTCAGGTCCCACTGTAGGGGTTGTCCTGGGCGGGGTTTTGTCGCCGGACTCCCTGTTTTTAGGAGGTCCATCAGAGGTTTAGCAATTCTTGCAAAAGAGGGAATGAATTGTCTGTAGAAGTTCGTGAACCCCAGGAAGCTTTGCAGTTGTCTGCGGGTACGAGGGGGTGCCAGTTTAGGACTGATTGTACTTTGGCTGGGTCCATCTCTATTCCTTCAGTTGATACTCGGTAGCCTAGGTAGTCTAGTCGTGATTGGTGGAACTCGCACTTTGACAGTTTGACATACAGGTTCGCCCTCAGCAGTTTTTCCAGCACTTGGCGGACGAAGCGTATGTGTTCGTCTATGGTCTCCGTGTAAATGAGAATATTGTCCAGGTAGACGAGGACCCCTTTGTAAAGGTGCTCATGTAGGACTTCATTTATCAGCTGCATAAACACCGCCGGGGCTCCTTGCAGTCCAAAGGGCATTACCTTGAAGTGGAAACTCCCCAGGGGGCAGTTGAATGCCATTTTCCACTCATCTCCTTCCCTGATGCGTATTCGGTAGTAAGCTTCCTGAAGGTCTAGTTTGGTGAAAACTTTTCGTTTGGCCAGGTGGGCTAGCATGTCCTTCATGAGGGGAAGGGGATATAAGTTGTGTACGCAGACAGTGTTGATATTTCTAAAATCAACCACCAGGCGCATAGAGCTGTCTTTCTTCTCTTTGAAAAGGACCGGTGCCGCGACCCGTGGTTTAGCTGGCTCAATGAAACCCCTTTGTAAGTTCTTGTCTATGTAGTTCCGCATTTCCTGCATTTCACGGGGCATCATGGCATACAGTTTAGGTTTAGGCAGTTTCGCTCCAGGGATGATCTCGATAGCACAATCGGCCTCGCGGTGGGGGGGGGGGTAGAACGTCACACTCGGCCTCGCTGAATACCTCTGTAAGGTCTTGGTACTCCCCTGGGATCTGATCTGTGTCATAAGAGCTGTCGGATGCGGCCGACAGTTGCTCCACTGTACCCTCAGGGAGGGGCCCTTGTGTTGGCGGTGTCTTCTTTTGCTGAGGTGGGAGGGATTGGGGTCCCTGCGTGGGGGGCATCTCCCCTGGTTGAGGAGGCAGGGTTTGGGGGCCCTTTGCTATCCTCAACCTGCAGGTCCCCTCTTGCCACCAGATGATTGGACCCCATTTGTCCAGCCACGAGAGTCCCAGTATGACTGGGTCTGTCATCTTGGGGGCTATTATGAACCGAATCATTTCCCAGTGATCTGCTAGCTCCAGCCTCACTGGCTCGGTCAAGTGTGTGGCATAAGTTCCCCCCACTAAGGATCCATCAACTTGCTCAAATTGAATTGGGTGTTTGAGCTTTTTAGCTCGGATCCCCAATTTTAGGACTGTGGGTAGGTTGATCAGGCACCTCGTGCTGCCAGAGTCTATTAGGGCTTGGAAAGTCCCTTGGGTCCCTGTTTTCGGGGCTGTTAGGTGTATGGGGAAAAGAAAAGGATGGACGGGTCCACTCACCATCGGGCCGTCTTCACCCTCGTCCTCGCTGTCATAAGATTCGGGGGATTGATCTCCCTCATCTGGGATTCCTCTTGTTTCGGTCAGGTGAGTGAAAACCTCCGGGCCCTGGGGAGCTTTCCGTGGCTTGTGGGTGGCGCGTTTGGGCCCTCATTCTGGTCGTGCCTTGGGCGGTGGATCTGGTCTCGGTCTAGGGGTTCCACACATTGCTGCCAGGTGACCAATCCCCCCACATCTGTAGCACCTCAGCGGGCTCTGTGGGACGACTGGCCAATGGGTGGGCTGTGGTGCTGCAGTTCCTCATCTACTGGGTGGCCCCTGGTCCGGGTGGCCTCTCTCCTTGCTATCTGGTTGCTTCGACATGTTGTTGGCCCGCAGCCCTCTGTCGACTTTATCGCTACCCGGAACCATTCGGAGAGTCGGTTCGGGATGTCTCGATAAGCGGTCACTTGGGCAATTCTCTTATCTAGGCTTGTCCTAAAGAAGTACACCAGCAGTTGCTCTGGTAGGGGAGGCAGGGTCCCAATGACTCTCCTGAATTCACGGATATGCTCTCTGATGGGCTTCCCCTTCTGCATTAGGTTTCTGAGCTCGTCCTCCACATAGGGGTCCTGCTCTGCCTCCTCGAACCAGGCTCGTAGTAGTTGTAAGAACCCGTCTGCGTCTTGCAGTTGGGGGGCCCTGTTCTTGTAGAGGGCTGCTGACCACCTCCTTGCTTCTCCCTCCAACCCTTCTGAAATGGCACTCACTAGGGCTCTGGGGAATGGGTAGAGGTGTCCATAACACTCTATGTAGATCTCAGCAGTATCGAGGAATTGGGCTAGGTGGTCTGGGTCGCCATCGAACTTCCCTCTGAACTGGGGTGGCTCCTTCTTCGCTGCCCTCTCCTCCCAGTGCGGGGCTCTGTAAGTCTGGCCTCGGTGCTGATGGTCCTCTTCCTCATCTCTCATTCTAGGGTAGGGAGGTGCTGTCCCTTCTAGGCTGCTCTGCTTGCTAGGCCAGGGGGGAACCCATGGATGCATTTTTGGGCTCCTTCTCCTTCTGCTAGGGAGAGGGGAAGGGCTGCGCTTCAGCCTATGGCCTCTCGGTTCAGCAGCCCAAACTGGTTCTCTCTTTTCCTTTGGTCTGCATGATGGCCCCTCCTCCCGAAGGATGGCACGGTCAAATTTCTCCTTCAATTCATCTATGGGGCTATCGAGTGGCTTCCTTGAAATTTCTTGGTGCCTGGCCTGCTGCCAGTCCCATAGCCAGTCTGCCCTCCCCAATTCACTTAGGGGTTTCCCCTTCCCCTGCACGTTCGGGAAGGGAAACTCAACCTCTGCAGCTTTTGGCAAAACCCCCGAGTACTTATCTGCCTTCTTCTTGGCTTGCAGCACAATCGTCTGACCTTGGCTATCTTGCAACTTTGCCAGGGGAGACGGGCAGGGTTGAGATTTTGTGGCTTCCAAGCTGGCTGGAATCAAGGCTGGCTCTTTTCCAGTTGCCTGAATTAAACTTTCTTCAGCCATGGCATCAGTTGAATATCTCCATTCACTCCATACGTCTGGGAGGGAACTGGAGGATTGGAGGTCAGCCAGCTTGGCTTGGAAAGGAGTATCAGCTATCTGTCAGGTTTCGATGTCATCTCAAATAAATTGCACTCCCAAACAATTAATCTTTGCTGAAATATTCCATTTATTGAGTACGACAGATCTGGCCCCGACTTCGTCGTAGCCGATACTAACCCTCTGACCCCCAAACCCTTCCCTTTCCGTTCCCCAATTCTCATCTTCTCATTGGCCATCTTCCAAGTCAGTCTCCCCAGCTTCTGACCTCACCCCACAGGAATGTTTCCCCCTCCCATCCCATCTCCTAGGGGATATTATCTACAGAGAAAATAAGTAGGTGAAAAGTCAAGCCTTGTCTTTTTATGGCAGCATCAGAATGCTGACACACAGGGGAAGAAGGGAAGAAAAGAATAGCGCAGAAATTTTATACCGACTTATATAGAAAAGAAGATAAGCCTGAGCAGGAAATAAGGAAATACCTAGAAGAATCTGACCTACCCAAAATATCGGATATGTCTAGGGAAATACTGGACAGGGAGATAACAGAAGGGGAAATTGAAAGGGTTATGGGAAAACAAAAAACAGGAAAGACTCCTGGTACGGATGGTCTCCCGATAGAATATTATAAGGCACTTTGGGAAGTCTTAAACCCTTACATGACAGACCTATTTAATGGGGTAATCCGGGAGGGAAAGATCCCAAACTCCTGGTCAGAAGCATTAATAACCCTCTTGCCGAAGGATAGTAGTGATTTATCCCTAATCCAGAATTATAGACCTATTTCGCTCCTTAACACAGACTACAAACTATTTGCGGCAGTATTAGCAGAGAGGCTAAAAGGTTTCCTAAGTCAATTTATACATGAAGATCAAAATGGCTTCTTACCCTGTAGGCAGATTAGAGACATTGTGAGAATAATCATGAATGTTTTGGAACATTATGAAACCCACATTGATAAACAATTGGCTTTGGTTTTTGTGGATGCGCAAAAAGCCTTTGACTGAGTGAGCTGGAGTTTTTTAGTGGGCTTATTACAACATATGCAATTCGGGGAAAGGTTTATCCGGCCAATTCGAACAATCTATTCGAAGCAGTCTGCCAAAATTTTAATTAATGGAGATGTATCTGAACAAATCTGCATCGAGAAAGGAACTAGACAGGGTGCCCGCTTTCTCCGTTGCTATTCATCCTAACATTAGAACCTTTATTGAGGGAAATTAGGTGCAACTCGGGGAAGCCGGGCTGGGTTAAAAACCTTTTAATTGGGGAATTTTATGGGCAAGGGGTTTTAAATTGGAGAAGCCAAAGATAATTTAATTTCGTTTTAATGTATTTTAATATTTGTATTGTGTGTTTTTAATTTTGGCTGTTCACCGCCCCGAGTCCTTCGGGAGAGGGGGCGGTATAAAAATTTAATAAATAAATAAATAAATAAAATAAAAGGATTGCATATTAAGGACCAACAATATAAGGTACAAGCATATGCCGATGACCTAGTATTTATATTGGAAGATCCTATTTTATCGGGCCCAAATTTGATCTATGAGTTAGAAAAATACGGAAATGTAGCAGGCTTAAAAATAAATAAGGAAAAAACTAAGGTTATCATTAAAAATTTGACAACAAAGCAGGGGAAGGAATTAGAAGCGAATTTGGGATTTAAAATTGTCAATAAATTACGATATCTAGGTATTATATTAACAGCCAAATGCTCAACAATCAAAGAAGATAATTACTTGAAATTACTTCAACGAACAGAACAGGACTTAGAGAAATGGAAGAACCTTCAGACGTCTCTATTAGGTAGGATCACGATTATAAAATCCTATATCCTCCCAAAATGGACATATTTATTTTATACAGCACCAGCTAGATTAGACAACAATTTCTTTAAAAAGCTAAATCAATGTGTCCTAAAATTTATCTGGCAAAATAAAAAGCCCAGAATTAAATTTAAAATGCTTCAAGAGGTGAAAGAAAGAGGGGGATTCGGCTTACCAAAATGGGAATATTATTATCAGGCTGCAAACTTAGTTTGGATAAGGGAATGGATCCTGCTGAGAAGAAGACAATTGTTGATTCTGGAAGGTTCGGGATTACAACAGGGTTGGCACTATTTTCTTTGGCAAGATAAGGTTAAAAAATATATGAGCTTTGCAGGTCATTATGTAAGGAACATCTTAATTGAAACATGGAGAAAAATCAAGGGTAAATTCTACTTCTTGACCCCGTCTTGGTTGGTCCCACTAGAAGCTATAACATATAGCTCACTTTACAATAAAGAAAAACACCTATCTTACCGGGAGCTATTGGATGCTCAAGGCCGTTTAAAAACAAGAACTGAGTTAGATCTTCAGGGAATAGAATTGGATTGGTGGTCTTATGCCCAGATCAGCTCTAAACATAAGAAAGACAAGGAAAAAGGTGGCATAAATATGACCCAGCAAGAAATAGATAATATTATATTAGGAAAGGAGGAAAGAATGTTATCCAAGATTTATAAACTCTTAATAAATTACTGGATAGGGGATGAGATTGTTAAAGATTCAATGATTGCCTGGGGGAAAAATATTGGTTACTCAATTGAGTTGGTAAAATGGGAAGAAATATGGACGAAACAACTGAAACTCCTGATGGCAACCACTTACAAAGAAAACTTGTATAAGATGGTGTATAGATGGCATCTCCCTCCTGCCCGACTATCCAAAATGTTCCCAGGACTCTCCCCAAACTGTTGGAAATGTGGGGAGATAGGTACTTATTTTCATGTATGGTGGACCTGCCCCAAGGTAATTGAGCTTTGGAGACTTATACAGGGATGGATATTAGAAATCACTGGATATAAATTACAATTGAAACCAGAATACTATCTATTAAATATAAGGCCAGATAGGATAGGCACGAATACATGGTGTTTGATTGTATATATCACAACTGCAACAAGAATATGTTTTGCTCAATATTGGAAGGGGAAAGACTTACCGGCTGAAGATTTGATTTTGGGAAAAATTATGGAATATGCGGAAGCTGACAGGTTAACAAAAATTTTGAGAGATCAAAAGGATTCCGCATATTTTCAATGCTGGGACCAATGGTATACTTGGTTGAATAATAGAATAAAAAGAAGATAAGGTTAGTGTAGATTTTATATCTTATTTGTATATTTTGACTGAAGTTAATATATTGTGTAAAGCTCCCGTCGCGATCTGTATGTGAATAAATACTTTGTTTGTAAAGAAATAAATATTTTTTTTTAAAAAAATGGGTTATTTTGTGGTATGGGTGCTGTTGGTGGTTCCCTGTAGTAGTTGTTTCTCTGTTCATCTTGATTAAATGAATTATCCCTTTGTCTGAAGTCCCGGGGTGGTCCCGGGTGTCGGTAGCGGGAGGAGGGTTGATTACAGCCCCGACTTGAATGTCCTAATTCCCCGCACCTAAAGCAGTGGCGGCATTTGTATGGTGGGCATCCCGTCTTCTCACACCTCGCACATCGCTGCCAATTATCGGAAAACCATTTTTGGGTTTGCCTGTTGTTACTGTGCATGGCAGCGAACACTTGCAGTTCCTCGTGCCTTTCTGTCCTTCTTCTTCTCTCTCTCTCTATTTCTTTCCTTTCCCTTTCTTCTTCCTTGAGTTTGTCTCTCTGGTCATAAACGAAATTCGCAATTCTGCGCAATTCCAAGATATCTAAAGTGGACCAGTTAGAGACTATCTTATGAAAATGTTCCTTAATATCTCGGGCGGATTGGTCAACAAAGGCCAAAGCTAAAATCCTTTGGTCCTTCTGGCAGTTCACATCCAGGTGGGCATAAGTTGTGGCTGCCTCTGAAAGTCTGACCCAGAAAGCATCAGGATTCTCCTGGTCGCTCTGGGTAACTTGCTGGAATTCTGACCAATTTAGGGGTTTTTTCCCGATCTCTTCCAGGGCTTCCATTAGGTTCTGTTTTGCCCTGGTATAAGTGGTCCAGTGATTACCATCGTTATAGTCCCAGTCTGGGCGCTCAAGGGGCCAGGCAACCCTGGGGCGGACAACCTGGCCCGGGACCCTTATAATTGGTTGTTTAGCAATCTGGTCCGTTTTCTCAAAAAGTTTTAATAATTCATCTTTGGTCAGGAAAATGTGCAGTAGTTGATTCATGTCCCCCCATGATGGATTGTGACTATCTATAATTGCTTTTAGGGTCCTGATCACAGTTTGGGGGTCTGCTCTGAAGGTTGGGGCATCTTTCTTCCAGATCACTAAATCTGAGGCAGAAAAGGGTGTGTGTGTTAGGACGTATTCAGGTTGGCCCCTCTGTCTCCCTGGCATAGGTCTGCTTATTAAGGGGGCCATTATCTTTGCCTCTTTATCTTTTTCTATCTTAGGTGTGTTGTTTTCTATTAAGGATTCCTTATTCCTAGCTAGTTCAGCCCAGCAATACCAGTAGGGTATGTGGCTGGGCTTTAACCTTGGTCTAAGTGCTTTTAGGGTTTTTACATCGAAGGTACCGCTATCAGGCCAAATTTGTTTCCCAGTTTCATCTCTAAGCAAAGCCCATTTTTGACACAATTTTCCTGCTCTCTTTTTATTCATGCCCCTCAAAATGGGCATCCGCCTGGCGTCCCAGGCCTCGAGCACTTCTCCCAAGGGGGTTCCTGCCACCCGCGAACTACCGCTACCCATGACCCTTTAGGTATAAGGATCACTTCAACTTAGCCGGGTGGCCCACCATCAGTTTTCAGAGAAAAAGCTCTGGGAAGGACTTCAATTCCCTTACGAAGTATGGGCCCCTTCAGTAGGGAACTCGCCGTAGGTTTTCAGATCCAAAAAGGGGATCCGGGAGGACCTGCTGCCCCCAGCAGTGAGTACTGGCACCTCCTCATACTAGCTCCGCGTCTGGGCTGGACACACCAGGATTCCCTTTTACAGTTTTATTCCCCCCCCCCACCTTTCACATGCTCCCGTTTGCCTGGCTTTCGTTTCCTTTAGGCAGAAAGTCCTACGTTCGGCGATCTCCCCTTGCTTTCTCTATCCTACCGGTCACGGCTCGGTGGAGCTAGCAGTAGGTAGAGGTGCAGCTAGAGATTGCTCAAAGAGGTAGGATCAGGCTGCCGTTCGGGTGAAATCCCACACACACATGCTCACTCACACACTCCCATACTCCCCCTTATTTTAGGGATTTTATTATAATTTAAAGTGGCACTCACCTGTTTTCCAGCAGCTCATTGAGGGCAAAGCTGAAAAATCTCCCTTTACTACCATTTTTCCTCCCGGGCAGGGTCCGTGGATTTTTTCCTGGACTAGGATGGTCCGTGCCGGCTGGGTTCAATCTCTGGGCCCCGTCCGGTTGGTTAGGTTGGCTGGGAGTCCCTTCGTTATTGTCGCCAATTGTTGGATCTCCGTAGAGGTTTCCCCCAAAAGGGTTCGAATTTCCCGGCTGGGAGAGCGTCGCAGGCATGACGAGCTGATTAACAAGTGAAATGAGCTGCGTGAAAACAGGATTCTCTTTATTTCGTTTCAGGAAGATGGATCCGGCAAGTGCACGAACCAGCGTTCCTGGGTGAGCTGACATCGTTACAAGCGTACATTTTTATACTTTTCTGTACAAAGGAAATTCTTTGTTTCTTTTGTTGCTTTTGTGGGTCTTCCCTTTGTGTGTGTGTTCATGGATCACCCTGTGTTTCTTATAATAGTTCTTCCCCACTTGAGACTGGGTGGTATTTTGGTTATCTGGTTTCGTGTTCTTTTGTTTCCTTCTGCTCTTATTATTTGGTTCTTGCCTTAAGCTGATCATGTCGTTATCAGGTAAGCCCTTACCCCCCCCCCCCCCGGTTTGACTCTTATCAGATTGCTTGGGCTATTGATTAAATCTTTTCCTTAGCTAATCCTCTGCCATTCCTTTTGTTTTGCTCTGCTGTTTCGATAGTTTCTTTCTTGGCATGTCCTGGGTCTTTTGTGTGTGTCATTTCCCTGGGTCCTCTTTTGTTCCTAAATGGCCCTGATGTTTATGTGTTCTATTTTGGGAAGGTCATTTTCCTATGCCTGTGGCCTTTACCTTTCTGAGCTGATCTTGTATTATGAGGTTTTATTATGTCTTACTGGCCCTGGCACTGTCTTGGTGGTGTTCCCCTCCTACATGTGTTTAAATCCTCACTTTTTATTTGCTTGGGCAACCTATAGCTCATTCTTAAAGCAGTGGGAAAACTCAGAGAGTAGTTTAAATCATAAATGTGATTGTGGGCCCTAACTACTTTCCGTTTCCCACAGCTCCAAGCCGAGAAGTTTACTTAATTTGCAGGCTGGCCAGACATATCACAATCAATTCAATACCATTCAATTCTACATGCTATTATTATAGATGCATATCCAGGAATTTTTTAACAGAAATCACACCAAATTGATCAATTCAAATTATCTGAGTCTTCCCATTTAGACAGGTGTTACATTTTTTATTACCTGCTAAACCCCGGGTGGGAAGAACAATAAACAATTTCTTCTTTATTCTTAGTTCTTTCAGAGTTCTCTAGCTCTTTTGAGAATTATCAAGATCTTTATAACACTGCAATATTTCTTTGCCACCCATAGATCTCTCTTTAGGCACTAGATTGTTACTATGTGTCTCTGCCCTGAGATTATTCTGTGTGTTCTCATTCTAGCTTGGATCTCCCAGCAGGCGCTGGCTTATTTTTAAAGATCCAAACTCTCCCCTATCTATCTTAGACCTCCCAGCAATCGCTGGCCCATTTTAAAGATCAAGAGGTATAAGAGGTATAGAGACCTATGTTCACATGCATTTAGCTAGGGCTTGTTAAATGTGTTCGAGGATCATGCCCAATAACTCCATAGACAGGTTTTCATTAGATCAATTATCGTTTATTGATTATGCATCTTGTCGTTACAGGTACAAGTCTGGAACTGAGGAAGGACCGCATGGCTGACCCTTAAGTACCCCCAGGGCGTGGCTAAGGTAAGGAGGGGTTATTGGGTTAGGGTGGACCTTGGGGGCTGGCTTGTCCAGCCCCCCTGCCTCTAGCTCTGGATCAGAGGCAAGGCATTTATTCATGACAAAACCCCCTCTAAATGCCTGGCCGAGGTATCCTTGCGTGGTGCATACCTGAGGTGTCCTTTTCAAGAGGACACCTAATTTTGATGTGAGGTACGTGTGCTGTTTATTTTGCAATGGTTTTGTTAGAATGTCCGCTGTTTGTTCTTCTGTGTCACAATGTATAACTCTTATGAATCCTATGCTCGCGAACTGTCTAACGTGTTTATACTTTATATCGATATGCCTCGACCTTTGACCCACTGCTTCAGCCTTAGATATTTCCATGGCGGCTTTATTGTCCTCATGCATGATGATGGGGTAGTTTGGTTCGGCCCATATGTCAGCGAGCAGGTCATCAAACCAGACCAGGTTGTTGGCGGCTTTGGACAAACAAATATACTCGGCCTCTGTAGTGGATGTGGCTACCAGGTCCTGTTTGCCTGTGTACCAATGAACTGGGCTGTTGTTTAGAAAGAATACGTAACCCGAAGTGCTCTTTCTGCACTTCACATCCCCAGCCCAGTCAGCGTCTGCATAGCACGTGAGTGTGGGTGTTGTGGTGTTCTCGGGCTCTAGTGATAGGCAAGCCTCGGAGGTTTGCTTTAGGTACCTCAATACCCTTTTGATGGCTTCCCAGTGGTACACAGTAGGCTTACCCACATGTCGTGACAGCAAGTTAACTGGCAGGGCGATGTCTGGCCTAGTCCAGTTTGCAATGTATAGTAGGGAGCCTATGGTGGATCTGTATAATGTGTTGTCCATGAATGCCTCAGCCTCATTATACATGTCCTTCAAGAAATCTGGTTGCATTGGTGTTTCACACCCCTTGGCGTTTGTCATGTTGCATTTATGTATTAGTTCCAAAATTTTGTCCTTCTGTGACAGTTGGAAACCTTTGCCTGTTTTTGTGATTTGCACCCCCAAGTATTTATCTACCTTGCCCAATATTTTTAGCGTAAAGTGTTTTCCCAGCTCATTGGCGAAGTTATTACATCTGCTAGCTTGATCACCGATATACAATATATCGTCTACGTATATCAAAACATACTCGAGGGAACTGTCTGACTTCTTGGTGAAGAAGCAGTTGTCGGCCGAGGTGGCTGAGAATCCCATGGATTTCAATGTCTTGGATAGACACTCGTACCAACGTTTCCCTGACTGTTTGAGTCCATACAAGCTTCGGTTTAGGATCCAGGTTTCTCCCTTCTTGGTGTTTTGGCTAGGTGGCGCTCTCACGTATATCTCTTTATCGAGTTCAGCGTGCAGATAAGCGGTTTGCACGTCAAATTGATGCACTTCTAACCCTAGCAGTGATGCAATTACCAGCGCACACTTCACGCTCTCAGCCCTGACCGTGGGGGAGTATGTTTCCGTGTAGTCATCAGGATATTTCTGGGCGAACCCCTGTGCCACCAGCCTAGCTTTGTAGAGTGCTTTGTTTCCCTCTAATGTTTTAATCTTGTAGACCCACCTAGTGCCTATGGTCGTCTTTCCTATTGGGACTTTAGAGGGAGTGTATACGTTTAGTTCCCTCAGGCTGTCCATTTCCCTTTCCATGGCCTGTTCCCATTTTTCTCTCTCCTCATCCGGTAACTTCGGTACGTCCTCATATGTGTTGGGGGTTAGTTGGTTAGTGTGGAGGGATAGTACGTAGTCCCCTAACCTTTCTGGCTTTTTGCCCCTGTTTACCCTGACTGGCCTGTCAGGAGGTGTCTCTGTGTCATGCATGTACCTAGCTTCTCTCTCGGTGAGTGAGCCCACTTTGATGCATGGGTGGTTTTCCTTCCATCCCTTCACTGGTATTTCCTGTCCTTTGGGTCTGCTCTTTCCCTGCTCTGTGTCCCTTCCTGCTTGGTGCTTTGTTTCCCTTTGATCATCCCCTGGTCCGGCCTTGCTAAGGGACACCTCGTTGCGGTGTATCTTGGACCAGTTAGCGTTTTCGTGAAAGACAGCTGTTCGTGATATCACGAAATTGTTGTTGCTGTCTATGAACCTGTATCCCTTTGTCCCTGGTTCATATCCCATGAACCTCAGCCTCCTGGATACCCTGTCTCCCTTACGTCTGAGTTGTTTGGGAATGTGCACATCTGCTGTGACCCCGAATATGTGTAAGTGTGACACCTGTGGTTTCCTTTGGTACATCAACTCGTATGGAGTTTTATTCAGTACGCTGGACCATAGCCTGTTCAAAGTATAATTCAAATAAATGAGTGCCTCGGACCAGAAATGTTGCCCTAGGCCGGCATCCTCTAGCGCGCACCTCATCATGGTCTGCAGTGTCCCGTTTTTTCGTTCTACCACGCCATTTTGAAAGGCGGAAAATGGCGAAGTCGTGTAATGGACCATCCCGCGTGCCTTCAGCCACCGCGAGAAGTCGCTTGATAAAAATTCAGACCCCCGGTCTGTCATTATTTGCCTGATTTTGGTATTATGCTGTGTCTCCACCCTCGCATAGAATTCCTTAAATTTTTGGAATACCTCATTCTTGTGTTTTAGGGTGTACACGAAGCCATAGCGGCTGAAATCATCTACTATGGTCAGGAAGTACCTTTTCCTGTACTTGATGGAGGGCCTTAGTGGTCCCACTAGGTCCATATGTACGAGTTGGAAGATCGAATTAGTAGTGCGTACTGACTTTTTGGGTCTTGGTTTGGTTTTTAGTTTGGAGCTCTTACAAATAGAACACTCGAGATAGTTCTCACAATTTTTTATTTTTATACCTTCAGAGCATTCCAACATTTTCTGCACCATGGGGAAGCTAATGTGTCCCAGTTTTCTGTGTAATAGGTGGGCACAGTTGTCATGCATCAGTTTCCCTATCGCTGGTTTCTCCTTCCTGGATGCCCCCTGCTCACTGGGATCATCGGTGGTGTGTGCGTGCCCAACCCCCTCTACTTCCACACTTGTGTTGTCTGGGCTATTGGGTCTAACCTCTCGGTGATTGTTCACCTCTGGCTGTTTGTCCCTGACTGGGTGGAAGAATGGTAGTTCCCCACTGACTACTACTTTCCCTACCCTTTTACCCCCTCTAGTTACCTGTGCCCTTCCTTCCTTGAAAGTCACCTCGACATTGTTATCCTTGCTCAGTTTTAGGGTGGCAAGGATGTTATATGGTATATTTGGCACTAATAGTACCCCCTGTATTACACCTATTCCTGGCACGTATGCGTTACCTTTGCCTGTTACTTGTACGTTGTTCTGGTTAGCCACTTTTATCACAAAACTTTCTCCTGTAAATGAGGTTAGTAGGTTGCGGTCATGTGTGGTGTGGTTTGTGGCCCCTGAGTCCAGTAGCCATGTGCCTTCCTCCCTGTCCTGGCCTATGTGTCGTTCTTGAACCCCTATGCCATACAGTGATCCAGTGTGGCTCTCCCTGGAACTGTCCCTGTGATCTCTCCTGTCCCTAGGGCTAGGGGAATCCCTACGCCTGTGTCTGACCTCTGGTGAGCGTCCACTGGTATGTCTTGCCCTTTGTTCTGGTCTGTCTCTTCTATGTGCCCTGTCCCCTGTATTTTTAGGGCAGTCCCTTTTGTAATGGTTTCTTGACCCACATATATAACACTCTGTGTTGCTGTGGTTTCTACCCTGTGGCTCAACCTTCCTGCTGGGTCTCTGCTCCCTGCGGCTTAGTGAGCGGTCCTTTCTGATGCTATCTTCTGCTATTAGTTTGCTTGTTAATAAATCCAGTGAGAGCCTCCCTGTCCCTAGGTTGTCTATCTGCGTAATGAAGGTGTCCCAACTGGGGTCTAGGGAATTTACTATGATACTTATCATGGTCCTTTCACTTATGACCTCCCCCCTTTGTGTCAGCTGGGATCTGGCGTTATTTAGTGATAGTAAATGCTCGCTCATTGGAGTCCCTGCTTTGAGTTTGGTGGCATAAAATTCCCTGGACAGTCTGGTGGTGCTGGCAACACTTTGGCAGTAAAATAGTTTGTGCATTCTCTGTATTATCTCTAGAGCAGTCAGGTGGTGGCTAATGCTGGGGTAAATACTGGGGGTAATGCTGGCAATGACAATACAGTATGCTTTGTGGTGGATGCAATCTAATTCAAAAGTCCAGGGTTTTTCTGGGGGGTCTGTAACCATGGACAATAGATCTTCCTTTAGCAGGGTGGCTTGGAGCTGTTGATTCCAGTCCAGAAAATTCTCCCCATCTAGCCTTAGTTTGGGAAAGTCACTGGGCAAAGTCCCTGAATTGTAAGTTAAATTACTTACATTATGTCGCTGTCCATGGTTCCTCACATAAGGATACTCACAATAAGGCAGAGGAACGACTGTGGCAAGTCTGAACTGACTTGTCTCTATGTGCTTGCGTCGGTGTAGCTCTATGTCCTGTTCCGTTTCTCTTACAGGGATGTGCTGTGCATGCGTGAGGTTCATTTCTCCCCAGTCGCCGTGGAGTGAGGAGCTCGTCCATGCAGCTCCCGGGTGAAGGCCCCAATCTTCCGGATGGGCCTTCGGTTCCTTCCCGGTCGGCCTCGAATCGGTGAGGATCGTCGGTGGATGCTGGGAGTCCCGCTGAGGCCGTGAATGGTCCCGGATGGCCCGGTCTCGTGCGGATGTCGCCGGTGGGTGTCGGGCCGAGCCCCCTGCCCGCCGATGGACATCCCCTGCCTGCGGATGGCCTCGTGGTCCATGGATCTAGTCCCGGTCGTCGGTCTGGTGAGTAATCCCATCGCCCTTGGTGTCTCGTTTTTGTGGGTAGGCTCCTTAGGGGCTCTGGGTGGCCCTGGGTCCATGCGATGGCAGTTAGTTCCCCAGGGTGGGTGTCGGTGCCGGCCCTCTTCGCGCTAGGGTCCCCTTTGCTTTTTGGCCTGGCACCGGGGTGTATGGTCGATATTTTCACCTTGTCCCCTAGGGCCGCGGCGATTAGTTCGATGGCTTTATTGACCTCGGGCTCAGTAGGCGGGCCTGTAGGTTTTGGCTTGGGGCTTTTGTGCTTTTTGTAGTATTTTTGGTCGGTTGTTTTTGAGTAGGCCCCGATTCCCGCCATGGGATTTGAATCTCGGGAGTCTATTGGTGGGTGGTCGGCCATTTTTGATGACGCTGCCTCCCAAGATGGCCGCCGTAAAAAGGGCGCGAAGTCTCCTTCGGCCTTTTCGGTGGATTTTTGGTGGGGGAAGTCTTCCCTTACCGGGTCTTTGTCGCTGTAATCGGATTCGTCTTCATCTTCCTCACTCGCTGCTTCGCAGCCTTTGATCAGGCTTCGGAGTTCCGCGATGAGGTCGGTGTTGCTTTGTGACGAATCTATCAACTCCAGGAGTTTTCCTTTCAGGTCGTGCATCTCTTCTTTTGAGGTTTCGTGTTTCGTCCACCCCTCGTTGCTTCTGACCGGGGTGGATGGGTGGTGGAGTAGGCCGCTCGTCTCGGGGGCCTCTCCTTGCGTGGTTTCGGGTTGGGCAGATCGTTCTGCCATCTTCTTGGTGAATGCTCTAGTATTCACCCTGTCTATCGTGGCTCTTTGCATGCTGTGGAGTATTAGGATTGGGTTGTCAAACCATCCTCTGCTACCATTTTGTTAAATGTGTTCGAGGATCATGCCCAATAACTCCATAGACAGGTTTTCATTAGATCAATTATCGTTTATTGATTATGCATCTTGTCGTTACAGGTACAAGTCTGGAACTGAGGCAGGACCGCATGGCTGACCCTTAAGTACCCCCAGGGCGTGGCTAAGGTAAGGAGGGGTTATTGGGTTAGGGTGGACCTTGGGGGCTGGCTTGTCCAGCCCCCCTGCCTCTAGCTCTGGATCAGAGGCAAGGCATTTATTCATGACAGGGCTCTCATGAGCAAGTTTGAACTCCACTTTTCTTTTACAGACAACTTTTACTGCCACAACATTATTTCATTTTTTTTATTTATACTCTTTTTTTTCCTTCCCCCCCTTTTTTTTCACAACTTGTTTGTAACATGTTCCAGTGGGCTAACATAGCCGAATGGAGAACACGGCCCTATTCTTTTTACTAGGTTATTTGTTCCAAACAGGCTACCAGTATGGTTGCCCATTTTTCCCAGGGGATTTCTTTCCATCAGCTCGAAGCCTGACTAGACTCTCTGTCTCCTGAGGAGATTTCCCGCACCTTTCCATTGGTGCAAAACCTAACCAAACTCTCCCCTTTTCCCTAAGAGATTTCCCAGACCTCCCCTGCCGGTCCGAAGTTTGGTCAGAACCCTCTCCTGCACTTCAGATTCTTATTCCAACAGTCACACTCCTTTCAAAATGTAGGAAAACCTCTATTAGGTATTTCCCACATCGCAGTCACACACACACACACACGGCAACACTCCCCTTCCCAAGAAAAAAAAGAGCTCACCCAGCAGAGCTCAGTTCCATAACCCCCCACAGTGCAAGCCTCTTTGGTTAGGTGTTCAGGGCAGGCAGAATCGGAGCTTGCCAGCAAATGACCAGGTCAAAGTCACTGGATAAATTTTCCAGGAGCGCTCTTGACTTTGGTACTGGTCCAAGCTGGTTTCTTCCGTCTGCCTTTAATGAAGGCCACCAAGCCTCAAAACGGCTCAGTTTGTGGGAAGCTGAATGCAGCCACCTTGAAGAAACTGTGCCTTCAAGTCCCATCTGGGGTGCCAAAAATGTAAGGATCCAAAATATACTTGAGTCACCAGAATGCCAAAGAGAGAGACTCAAGACAAGGCTTGCAAAAAGAAGCAGATTTTATTTATAGCCAAAAACAAAATACTGGGTTGGACTATATCCAGAACATACAGATACAGTGCATGTGAGGAGATAGCCACACCTTGGGGAAGGTATGGCGTCCTTTTTATACCATCAGAGGCATTAGCTTAGTACCCAATTCTGGCCCCCTGGCCCATCCTTTCCTTTGGCAATGCAGCAAGGAAGGGGGGTGGGTGGGTGCTTAGCAACCCCACTTCTTGAGCTATCCACCAGGTACAGAATGATACCGAAAAACATAACATAGAAGTGAGATCACTGGTAGAAACCAATGGCAGAGGCAGTTCTAATTCTTAGCAAAGCAATTCTTACAGAAGCAAAACAGCAAGTCAAACCAAGTCTACTGACGCCACTATTATTTCCCACCAATTCTACCTGTTCTATTATTATTATTATGTCCCTTCAATACAGATTAACAGAGTTGGAAGGTACCTTGTAGGCAGTGGTGAAATGTAAAAGTTGTTACTACTGGTTCTGTGGGCGTGGCTTGGTGAGGGGTAATATGACTGGGTGGGCGTGGCCAACTTTTTTTTTTTTTTTTACTTTTAAAAGCATTTTTTTACAACCTCTTCGGCTTTACAACCTCTGAGGTTGTAAAAAAAATGCTGAGCTGCGCGATCATCAGAGGCTTCCCCCCCCCTTTAAAAGCATTTTTTTGCTCGAAGAGGTTGTAAAAAAAATGCTTTTAAAAGTAAAAATGCAACTTCTGAAGGCAAGCTGTTCCATTGGTTGATTGCTCTCACTGTCAGAAAATTCCTCCTTTTTTCTAGGTCAGGGAAAGAGTTTTTAATATGTTAATACAGAGCAGGAGTTTCTTGTCGGAGTTATGTCTTTTTAAATACACGTTCTAATTAGCAGAATTGATTTTATTAATTTGGAATAGGGTTGCAATGCTGTTTCTATGTTTATGTATTTTGATCCTGCATTTTCAGCATTTAAGCATTAGCTTACAGTATTAGACTGTAAAGATTTCAAATTATCTTGTAACTGTGTTGCTTGTGTGTGATGGCACACCCACAACTTCTGAAGGCAACGTTCTGAAGGAAGCGTTGCCTCAAACCATCCTCGGCTACCACTTTGTGAGGGATCTCACGAAGAACGATGGTTCGTTGAGGGCGCTTCCAAGAAAAGGTCAGCACACAAGGATGCAATCAAATAAGTCTTTATTTAGAAGTAAAAGTAGAGTAAAGTAAGTTCCCAGGCATGGAGGCATCCATGCCTGGATTGAGCCCATGGATCAGTCCCATAGGAAGGTAGAACAAGAGCAGGGAAAGAGTGGGGGTAAAAAGCAGAAGAAAGCCGGGAGCAGCCCCTGTGCAGGGGTTCTTATAGGGGCCCTTGGCCCCTCCCTTACCCATGTGTGTGAGGGGGCCGGAGGGCCATTAACTCTCCCAATGGGGCTGCAGGGGCCGGAGCCCCTTGACCCACCAGTGGGATCAAAGGTGCCTCTTTGCTCCCATCTGGTGGCCTTTGAGGAAACTGTCATGGCTGGCACAAAACACCTAACAAGTCCCCTTCTTGCCAGCCAATGACAGGTGACGGTGAATATGTCTGAGAGGGTGAGCAGGTGTCCTGCCACCTCTCCTGTTCTTTAATGGGCAGCTCTTGGATTGCAGAGAAAGTCTTTGGGGTGACCACGACGCTGTTGACGGATGCGATGTGCCCAATGTCAATTCTCTTAGGTGGGACCCCCTTGTTGGACCGCTTTGACCTTCTGACCTCCTGCCACTCACCACCCTTTTCCTCTGCGGGTTCCTCGCCGACTGACTGTTCATGACCGGGATGTGGAGGCCCTCGGTCCCAGGCGTTGGGCATCATGGGCCTCTGGAGCGTCACTGGAGGCGAAGAGTCAGGTGAAGATGGCGTGTCTTCCCCCTCAGGACTGGACGGCTCATCCTCCTCATCTGGACCAGGTAGGCTGACCTCTTCGTCCTGTTCCTCACTCTTGTCGGTGGCAGGGTCTGTGGTTGTCTCAGGCGATGTCATGGTTGGTGCAGCTTTGCTGGGCCGGTTAATGTATGGACCCAGATCATTTGAGTGGATCTGGGTCCAATTGGAGTCCTCTTCGAAGGAGGCAGATTGGGAGGTCACAGTCCTGCCCCCTTCTCCCAGGAATCGATAGGCCTTGGAGCCAGGGGCATAGCCCAAGAACCTCAGTCTCCGGGAGACGGATCTCCCCTTCTTCCGCAGCTGCTTGGGGATGTGCACCCAAGCGTAGGAGCCAAACACACGCAAGTGTCCCAAATTTGGCTTCCTACTGTGGACCAGAAAATATGGGGTCTGGTTCACAACGCTGCTCCAGGTGCGGTTCAGGGTGTAGTTGGCGTAGTGTGCCGCCTCCGCCCAGTACGATTCCGCAACCCCAGCATCCGCAATCAGGCTGCGCACCATAGTCTGTAGAATGCCATTTCGTTTTTCTGAAATGCCGTTCTGAGCAGGAGAAAAAGGTGCTGTACGAAAATGGTGTATGCCCTTGTGCCTTATCCAGTCCTGGAATTTTCGGGACATGAACTCGGCCCCACGGTCGCTCTGCAGCTGCGCGATCTTTGTCTTGTACTGAGTTTCCACGTAGTTGTACAATGATTTTATGGCATCAAAGGCTTCAGACTTTTCTGTGAGGGTATACACATGGCCGTACCTCGAGAAATCATCAACGGCAGTGAGGAAATACTGCCTCTTTCCTAGGGATGGTGTAAATGGCTCAACCAAATCAACATGTATTAATTGATATGGGTATTGAATTTTATGCAGTGACACCTTAGGTATTGGGGCGGCCTTCCTCTTTGCCCTCTTACAGATGGCACAGTCCAGAAACACTTCACAATCCTGGAGATGAATCCCCTCAGCGAATTCCCCCATCTTTTTAACCACTGGGAAGCTCACATGGCCTAACCTCCAATGTAAGAGGTGGGTACATTTAGTATGGAGCGGCTTTCCCACTGACACCCCCTTGGCTCTGGTTGCCTTGGGCGGTGCTGGCACCTTAGGCCCTTCTTTGGGCTTACCTGCCTTAGGTGCCTGCTGAGGCTTGGGTTTCTTGCCCGCATTGGCTTTGGAAGGCCGTGGTGCTGGTTGAAGCGGCGTGGGCGCAACTGCCTCAGTCTTGTGCATTTTTGACAGCCTGGGACCTGGCTGTGGAGCCTTTCTCTCTCTCTGCGTGCAGGCCCCTTCTGGGGTGGCACCCTGTGAGCTGTCTCCTGTGGCTGGGTACTCAGGGGAGAAATACGGCAAACCATTTATAATGGTAACATTCCCAATGACCCTTTTGTCTCGAGTGACATGACCTCCCCCTTTGTGAAACAATACCTCCACCCTGCCATCATCACATAGCTTGGTTATGCTTAACAGGTTATTGGCTATAGAGGGAGCGTGTAATACACCTTCGACATTGCCCAGCCCTGGTACAGAGACAGTGCCCTCCCCAACAACCAAAGCATTGTTACCATTTGCAACCTTAACAGAGGAGTTAATTCTCCTTAACCTCTTAAAGCCTTGCCTCAAGTTAGCAATGTGAGATGAAGCCCCATAGTCCAGTAACCAGAGGCCAGTAGGGCCATCAGCCTTTGTGGTGGGGGTGAAATAGCTAGTATTCACAAAATTGCCCTTAGCACCACCTTTGCCCCCGCCAGGCCTCCTTCTCTGCCCCCTGCCCCTTCCTTGATTGGAACCACGCTTGGGTCCTTGCTGGTAATGGGGGCAGTCCTTCTTCAGATGCTCCTCAGAGCCACAGATGAAACACTTGGGTAGAGCATTAACCTGCTCTGAACTCTGGTGCCTTCTGTTGATGCGATGAGTTGTGGCCCTGGTGTACTCTCCCACATCTCTACACCTCCTGTCTTCCTCATTGAGCCTCCCTGTGAGGTAGGACAGAGTCATGGCTTCCTTTCTGGTTCCCTCTAGTGAGACAATAAAATTGCCCCAACTTTTGTCCAGGGATGCCAGAATGACAGCGATCATGTTGGCCTCAGTCACGGGGTAGTCCCTGAGCACCAGCTCTGCCCTGAGTGCCTTCAACTTTCCCAGGTGCTCAGCCATGCTAGCCCCAAATTTTAGTTTGGTGTTATAGAACTCTGTTGTGAGTCTTGTGGTGGAGCCCAAGCTATCACTATTAAATAAGCTATATAACAACCCCCAAATTTCACCAGCTGTGAGCCCATCTGGAATGCTAGGGTACAATCTAGCATCCAGTGAGCTCAGTAGAGTGGTATAGGCTCTCCTGTGGTACCACTCTTCTTGAGGTCCCCAAGGGAAAGGTGGGGGGTCTAAAACCATTTCTAGGGTCCCCTCTTTTAAGAGACATACCTGAATCTCTTTATTCCATATATTATAATTATCCCCTGCCAGATGTAATTTCTGAAAATTATTTGGGAGAACAGACACAGCTGGGGCAGAAAATGCTGATATATTTTGCTGTCCAAGGTATCTTTGCTTTGGTTCCATTGAAGTAAATGGGAGAGGGATCCCTCTGCTGGCCGGTGTAGGTATTTTTCTCTGATTATTCTTTTCTTTTTCAGGTGGAGCGGACTGAGCATGTGCGAACTGCTGGGCATGCTCAGATCTCATTCCAGCCCAGGAGCCGATGGGGGTGGACCTCTCCCTCTGTGCTTCAGAGCCAGGCCTGGGCCCAGGCCTGTGGAGCTCTGAAGAGTCTTCTGGAAGCCCCCCTGGTACTGGAACACTTACCAGGGGGTGAAGGCTGCAGGATGGGGCCGGAAAAGCCCAAAAATG
Source organism: Pituophis catenifer annectens (assembly GCF_029215685.1). NCBI lineage: Eukaryota > Metazoa > Chordata > Lepidosauria > Squamata > Colubridae > Pituophis > Pituophis catenifer. The sequence continues at coordinate 13,707,268 of NW_027256885.1, forward strand.
CTGAGGATCACCTGGAGGGGCCCACTGCTGGTCCTGAAGACTCCGGAGGAGGCATCCATCTTGGGAAGTGAGAGGCTCAGCTGGAGGCCTCCTGAAGTCATCAAGGTGAGTCCTCCGTTGCCTTGGTGGGGGTGTTGGGAAGGCTGGAGCCCCCAGGGGTTCTTCTGGGCCTCTCTGGAGGCCTGGGCCCTGGCTGGGGGGCTCCGGACTGGATGCCCCCCCCTCGCTGGTCCCCTGGGGGTGTTGAGGGAGGCTGGCTGCCCCCGAGGTTGAGGCCTCGGTCATCGTGGCCTCCAGGGCTGCGACCAGGACTTGGATTGCAGCCCTGATGCCTGCTGCAGCAGGAGCGGCTGGGCAGACTTTGAGGCTTGCCTGTGGGGGGGGCCGAGCAGTTTGTATGCTGCTTCGGCTGGCTGCCATCCATTGCTGGGCCTTGTGGCCTAGCTGAGGCCTACCAAGCCTCGCTGGAGTAGGTGGCCTGGGGGCCACCATGTTGCTTCCGGTTGGCCCCGGAAGCTGCAGGTCACAATTTGGCGGGAATTTTCCTGCCAAAAGCTCCGGGGCCCCGAGGTCCACCAGGGTGGCTGGCACCATGTTGGGGAGCCTCCTGGGTGCTGGGGAAGGACTTACCTGGTGTCCAGAGGCCCCCTGTGCTGGTGTCCCACGTGGCTGGGCTCCTGGCGTCCCTCGGGTTGCTAGGAGCGTTCGTAGCAGCTCTCTGCATCCCTCACCAGTGAGCTGGTCCACGCTGGGGGTGGCCTGGTCCCTGGCCTCCTCCCCGGTGTCCTGGAAGTCCTGGGTGGAGTGCTGGCCTTCCATGACTTCCTCTGTGGCTTGCAGCTGCAAGGAAGCATGCGTTCCTTGCGTTCTGCTGGGTCCTCTGGGGGCATAGAGATCATCTGTACCCTCCTCTGGATTGAAGCTCACATCAGGGACTGGATGCAGGGCTGCCAACCTTGCTTGGAGACTCCTGGTCATGACCGGGGAAGTCCTGCCATCCATCTCTTAGGGGTTCTTGCTGGAACCTCCTGGCATCTTGCTTCTGCTGGCTTGGAAGCGTTGCCTCAAACCATCCTCGGCTACCACTTTGTGAGGGATCTCACGAAGAACGATGGTTCGTTGAGGGCGCTTCCAAGAAAAGGTCAGCACGCAAGGATGCAATTAAATAAGTCTTTATTTAGAAGTAAAAGTAGAGTAAAGTAAGTTCCCAGGCATGGAGGCATCCATGCCTGGATTGAGCCCATGGATCAGTCCCATAGGAAGGTAGAACAAGAGCAGGGAAAGAGTGGGGGTAAAAAGCAGAAGAAAGCCGGGAGCAGCCCCTGTGCAGGGGTTCTTATAGGGGCCCTTGGCCCCTCCCTTACCCATGTGTGTGAGGGGGCCGGAGGGCCATTAACTCTCCCAATGGGGCTGCAGGGGCCGGAGCCCCTTGACCCACCAGTGGGATCAAAGGTGCCTCTTTGCTCCCATCTGGTGGCCTTTGAGGAAACTGCCATGGCTGGCACAAAACACCTAACAGTCTCACCCTTAGGAAATTTCTTCTTAGTCCTAGGTTGCTTCTCTTTGGTTAGTTTCTGTCCATTGTTTCTTGTCATGCCTTTTGGTGCTTTGGAAAATAGACTGACCTCCTCATTTTTGTAGGAGCCCCTCAAATTTCCTGATAGAAAAATTAATCAGTGGAACAACTTGTCTCCAGAAGTTGTAAATACTCCAACTCTGAAAGTTTTTAAGAAGAGATTGGATAACCATTTGTCTGAAGTGGTGTAGGGTTTCCTGCCTAAGCAGGGGGTTGGACTAGAAGACCTCAAAGGTCCCATCCAACTCTGTTATTCTATTCTATTCTAAATATTGGAACAGTGCTATTTTATTGTGCTATTTTATTGTGAGTTGGACTAAGGAGAAATTTCCTAAGGGTGAGACCAATCAAGTTGGCCACGCCCACCCAGTCACATGACCACCCAGCCAGTCATTAGGGCAGAGAACTGGTTGTTAAATTATTTGAATCCCACCATTGATCTAGATGTACTTCAATAGAACTGTTTGAAAGTATATTGTTGAGTAGAGTGGCTGTTTTCTTGCAAAGCATGATACCTAAAAATTTTAAAATCATTCCTTTGTCAACTTGCAAAGCTTTCAAGTTGCCATGAGCAGGAGGGAGGGAGAACTGAAGTGAATTCCATACATTCTTTCTGACCACAATCAGAAGGAGGGTGTTAGGTTTCACAGCCAGCCAAAGTGGTTAATTGGAGAATGTGATTTATGACATGGCCAGAGAGGAGGGGAGAGACAGGGTCATAGGGGAACGTAAATCTACGTAGGATCAGTCCTGACTGCATCCGAGTATTGCCGGAATGGTGCTCCCAATAAATGAATATATTTCCTTTGAAGTTTGGATCATGGCTCATGAATTAATTAGGGCATCTTTCAGAAACTTGACAGACAGTTAGGACTCCTTTTAAAAATCTGTAAAGATTACCAGGTTTCCTGAATCCTGGACTCTCCAACAGCTCCCCAATGTCTTGGGTGCTGGGAGGGAAAATCAGGCAACCATGGCCGGAGACGAGCTATCTGAAGAGAGCCTAATTGCAGCCAGAGTGCAGCCTCCCTCGGACATCAAAGCTGAGATGCCTGCTTCAGCGACGGAAGCAAGAAAAGATGAGTATTGGGGGGAGTTAATCTCTAAGGCAGCTGAAGTCGAGTTTCCCCACCCCAATGCCCTGAAAAAGGGGAAGCCCCTGAGCGAGCTGGGAAGAGTGGAGTGGAGGTTGGACTGGAAACAAGCCAGGCTTCCAAAGCCCCTGGGGAGTTCCAGAGAGCAGCCGAGGAAGGAATTTGACCAAGCCACCCTTCCCGATGAGGGGCCGTCATGCAGGCCAAAGGAGAGGGGAGGAGCAGTGGATCCCTTTGAAGTGAGGAGAAGCAGACAGGAGCACAGCCCCCCTTCTTCACCCATCAGAAAGAAGCCGCAACCAGTGTCTTTCCCACGCAGCAGGCAGGCTGCCCAGGGCAGACAAACCCCTCTCTCCCTCCAAACTAGAGCTGAGGAAGAGGGCCAGTTACATCAAATGCAAGCATACAGAGGCTAACAGGGGGAGAGAGGAGCAGTGCTGAGTGAACTGCCCCAGTTCAGAGGAAAGTTTGATGGGGACTCAGACCAGCTAGCTCTATTCCTTGACTCAGCTGAGATCCACCTAGAATGTTATGGACACCTCTACCCATCCCCCAGAGCTATGGTGAATACCATCGCAGAGGGGCTAGAGGGGGAAGCAAGGGAATGGCTAGCAGCCCTCCACAAGAGGAGAGCCCCTCTCGGCTTGTCCACCCAACTGCTCTGGAAGCAAACAACAACCAGAAGGAAACAAAGCGGTTTGCAGCGTCTTTAATCAGGTTAAGCACAGCAACACAGGCAGGAGTAAGGCACAAGCCGGCATCGACGTTTAAAGTTATCGCTACACACAGCTGCTGTGTAGCGCTCTTTATACACTTAGTAACAAGCAATTTACCATTTGGCAATCAAACAGTTAACACCACACCCCCCTTCCCACTAGCTTGCTCGACGATAGGGCGCGCTTCTTTTACGTCACAAGGAGGCGCCATTCGCAAGCTTTATGCTCCACTGAGCTCCGATGAAAGCGTTCGTTTCTTTTGTGCTTGAGCGGCAAGGTCCCTCCAAACAGCTGGGAGCACCTCACCGGAGTTTACAGCCGCTCAGCCCCTTCTCATCTTCCTCCCCAACAATGGCGAGACCCATCCGGGGCTCGACAGGCGGCTCCCCTCTACCTGCAGGAGGTAAAACAGAGACATTAGTTACAGAAGATACTCTACCCACTGGGTCCCGGTTTATCTGGATGTTGGCGATGATACCGATGGATTAACTGGTCGGCATGGACGTCTGGGGCTGCCACCCAAGACACTTGTGCTAACGGATAACCTTTCCAACGTACTAAGTACTGCAGCCTGCCCCTGCATAGTCGGGAATCTAACACTTTATCTATCTCATACTGGTCGGTATGGCTCGGTCCTGGTGGGTCAGGCTGAGTCGTAGCTCTATCCCCACTGACGGGCTTTAGGAGGCTGCTATGAAAAACAGGGTGTACTTTTCCTAACAGTGAAGGTAATTTGAGCACTACAGTGACGGGGTTGATCACGCGTGTTATAGGGAAAGGACCTATATATTTGGGCCCTAATTTCTTACTAGGCAACCATAGTTTTAAATATTTGGTTGATAAATAAACTTGATCCCCCACTGAAAATGGTTTTGGATCTGCTCTTTTTTTTATCAATATACAGTTTGTATTCACTCGCTGCTTTTTGTAGAGCAGCCTTAACCTCTGGCCACGTTTGTTGGATTTTGTCTGCCCAGCCGGAAGGCGTAGCTACATCTGTAGCCGGAGGTTCTACTTCAGGTATGGCAGGGAATTCTCTCCCGTAGATGATTTGGAAAGGAGAAAAGCCCGTACTACAATGGCTGATGTTATTGTATGCGACTTCAGCGAACGGGATCAAAGCAGACCAGTCAGTTTGTTGGTAAGAAACATAACAATGGAGATAACGTTCCACTGCGGCATTAGCCCGTTCTGCGGCCCCGTTAGTACTGGGATGGAAGGCTGAACTTAACCCCTGGGTAGTTCCTATCCGGTGGATGAAAGATCTCCAGAATCGAGCGGTGAACTGGACACCCCGATCTGATATAATTCGCTTCGGGACTCCATGAAGACGGTAAATATGTTGGATGAACATGTCTGTCAACCATCGAGCAGACGGTAAACCTCGACAGGGTATGAAGTGCGCTTGCTTCGAAAATAGGTCCACTACCGTCCAGATGACGGTATATCCATTGCTAGAAGGGAGGTCCACTATAAAGTCCATCGCTACCTCCTCCCACGGACGACTAGGATCAGCCACTGGCTGCAAACGCCCAATCGGCTTCCTTGACCATGGTTTTGCTGCCGCACATGTGGGGCACTCTTTCACATATCGTTCAATTTCACCACGCATCCGTGGCCACCAAAACTGATGTCTGATCAGGTGAAGAGTTTTAAGGAAACCATAGTGACCTGCTGGTTTGGCATCATGACACTGTCGTAGGACTGTCGCTCGGAGTGGTTCTGGAATGTACAACCAATCCCCACTCCACCCCAATCCATCTCGTAGGACTACCGATGTCTGGTTTTGGGTTAATCACGTGTCCTGTTGGATAGCCATTCATAGGTCTGTTAAGAAAGATGATTCTTTTCGTAGTGCTGCTGCAACAGGTTGTCCAGTCCCAATGGGCAGTATAAGGGATTCCACTACTTCTTCACGCTTGCTATTGTATTGCGGCATACATGATAGCGCATCAGCAAGGAAATTCTTCCCTGCTGGTACATATTTGAGTTTAAAGGAAAACCTTCGAAAATATTGTGCCCAGCGTAGCTGTTTTGGAGATAGACGCCTAGGCGTTTGCAACGCTTCTAGATTTTTATGGTCTGTCCACACTTAAAATGGGAGGGTTGCCCCTTCCAGAATGTGACGCCAAGTTATCAATGCCCATCGGACGGCAAAAGCTTCTTTTTCCCAAATCGCCCACCCCTTCTCCGTGGTGTTCAATTTGCGTGAGGTATAAGCACAAGGACGTATTTGATTCTGCTCATCCTTTTGCAACAACACTGCTCCCACAGCAACGTCGCTGGCATCAGCCTGAACGATGAACACACATGACAGATCAGGATACTTGAGTACTGGTTCTCTGGTGAAGAGATATTTCAATTGCTTGAACGCACTTTGGCATTGGGCTGACCATTGCAACACCTGCCTTGGTCTTGGGTTTACCATAGCTGGTTTAGTGTGTAACAGGTCCGTTAATGGTAGAGCTATAGTGGCAAAGGCGGGGACAAACTGGCGATAGAAATTAGCAAAACCAAGGAAACTTTGGAGTTGCTTCCTTGTTTTAGGAGCTTGCCACTCCACAATAGCCTGGACCTTACGTGGATCCATTTCTATACCGTTGCACGATATTCGATAACCGAGGTAATCTATTTTTGACTTATGGAATTCGCATTTTGAGAGTTTTACAAACAGTTTAGCAGCCAACAGTTTCTCCAAAACCTGACGTACCAATTTAATGTGTTCTTCCAAGTTGTGGGTGTAGATCAGAATGTCGTCTAAACAAACAAGAACTCCTCTGTAAAGATGCTCATGCAGCACTTCATTAATAAGCTGCATGAACACAGCTGGAGCGCCTTGGAGTCCAAACGGCATAACCCGATACTGGTAACTACCGAGGGGACAATTGAAGGTGGTCTTCCATTCGTCACCCGGCTTGATCCAAACCCGGTAGTACACTTCCCACAAATCGAGCTTTGTGAAAACACGGCCAGTTGATAACGTGGCTAAAAGATCCTTCATAAGCGGAAGAGGATACAAATGTTCTACGCACACTGCGTTCAGACCTCGGAAGTCAACGCACAAACGTACCCCGCCATCCTTCTTCTCCCTGAAGAAAACTGGGGCGGCCATCCTGGATCTACTGGGGCAATGAAGCCTCTGGCTAGGTTTTTGTCGATATATTGTCGCAACTCAGCTAATTCCGGTTGGGTCATGGAATACATTCGTGGCTTCGGCAATTTAGCTCCAGGCACCAACTCGATGGCACAATCCGTGGGCCTATGGGGGGGTAGTACCTCACATTCCTCCTCGCTAATTACGGCTGCAAGATCTTGATAGACGTTAGGGAATCCCTGTGCATGCGAAACCTCTGTGGATGCACAGCTACTGTCCTGCCCCCCACCTGGCTGTACAACCGGAGGGACGGGGGTTGGGACAGCTGGTCCCAGGGGGATCCTGAGTTTACGGTAACCCCCCTCCCACCAGATGTGTGATTGCCACTTGTCTAACCACGTCAGACCCAGGATCACCGGTTCTATCATTTTCTCGACTACGATGAACCGAATGGACTCCTGATGGTCGCCTATTGCCAACAACATACTTTCTGTTACGTGGGTAGCAGGCACACCCCCCAACAATGACCCGTCCATCTGTTCGAATTTGACAGGAACTTTTAGCCGCCTTGTCTGTAGACCCAGAGCATCTACCACAGCTTTATGAATCAGGCAACGGGTACACCCAGTGTCCACTAAAGCTCCATACTGAAGACCTGTTGTGCAGTGGGGGTTCCTCAGCACCACAGGTATTACAAAAGGGTACACAGGTTCGCTCACCATTGGGTCCTCCGGCTCGTCGTCATCGCTGTCGCCTGACACCACTGGGAACTTCCCCACCATTGGTGTTGGTACGACATCCCTGGCCTGGGCGTCTACGACAGTCTTTGGTCCTTGGAGCGCTTGCAATCGTTCTTGCGGCTGTCATGGTCGACCCTTGGTTGGCACCCCCGCAGCCTGTTTCTGGGGTGGTACCCGCAACGGTGGTAAAGGGCACTCGGCCACCCTGTGGCCCACCTGATTGCACCGCAAACAATGGAAGGCCAGTCTCTGAGATCTGTCAGACGAGATTGCGCCGGGCAGAGGGGTTTGGAGTCGCATGGTTTGAGGCTTCTCCGCTGGCTTCTCCGTGGCGGTCCTTCTCTGTCCCACATTAACCTCCGACCGAGGCCTAAACTCTCGGAGCGCTATGTTCATTTCAATAGCTGCTTTGAACCAGACGGCTAAGCGCGGAGCTAGGCCTCGGTACGCACAGGCTTGCCTCAACTCGCGATCCAACCCCATACGGAACTACTGGACTAGCATTCATTCTGGCCAGTCCCTTAAGCGACTAGCGAGTTTCCGGAAGTCCCGTACATAGTCCTTAGCTGGAAAACCCCTCTGTTTGAGGGCCACAAGATCACCTTCTGCAACTTGCTCACTGGACTCATCCTCAAAGGTAGAACGGAGGGCCTCCAAGAACTTGCCAACGTCTACTAGTTCTCTAGCATGATTTCGGTGTAAACCAGCCACCCAATCTGCAGCATCACCTGTCAACACGGCCGTAATGGCCACCACCATGGCCCATTGAGACGGATACCAGCGGCCATACTGGTCTAGATGACTGATCACCTGGCTTAGGAACAACGTCACATGGTCTGGGCTCCCATTGAATGTAGCTTGCAGTGCTGGGGGGGCCCAAGTGGGTTGAGGTGCCCACATCCCAGGAACTGGAGGCCACGCTGGAGGCGGGACAGGTGGCCTGTTCTCCCCATCACTCCTTTGGTCTTCAACAGTCCTCCTGTCAGTGGAACCAAACCGGTCTCCCACAACCTACCTCTCTTCTATGCGGTGGTTGCTTGGGACCCCTGTTGCTGGACTCCCCCTTGAGCATCTGATGTTCCCAGGCCCTGGTCTGGCCCTCCGCTCAACCTGGTTCTTTTTTTTTTTTTTTTTATTGCAAAAGTTTTACAATTACATTTTCACCCCTTTTCCCCCCCCACCACCCCCCCAAACTTCCCAACCTCCCTAACCCTCCCTAACCCTCCCCTCCCCCCAGACTTCCCTATAATATACTCATAACTGGTAAAGAAAGATAAAAAAAAACACACAAAAAAACCCTTAATATGACACTTATGTAAAAACTTGAACCCCTCCCTCCCCTGTATAGTTTTTCTTTTTACCCTCATTACATTAAAATATTTCTAATACATTATTTTCAAATAAAAGCTATTTGATACTTTCTAGTTTGATATTTGTTCTGAACATATTCTATCCACCTTTTCCATTCCCATTCATAAGTCTCTTGTGAACAATCCTTTAAGTATGCTGAAATCTTCGCCATCTCTGCAAAACTGGCCATCTTCAAAGTCCATTCCTCAATAGTGGGCAAAGCTTCATTTTTCCAATATTTACCAATCAACAATCTTGCTGCTGTTATCATATACAATATCAATTTTGTTTCACCCGATGTAAAACCCTTAACTATACCCAATAAAAACAATTGTGGAGAGAATTGAATTTTTTTCTTCAAAACATTCTGCATGACCCACCAAATTTTTATCCAAAAAGCCTTAACTTTCCTACAGGTCCACCAAACATGATAATACGTAGCATCCAAACATTCACATCTCCAACATTTTGGCTGAACATTAGGGTACATACATGACAACTTTTTGGGATCTAAATGCCATCTATAAAACATTTTATAGAAATTTTCCCTCAGGTTCTGCGACTGTGTAAATTTAACATTCTGAACCCAAATTTTTTCCCATGTTTCCAACATCACTGGTTCTTCAAAATTTTGTGCCCACTTAATCATACAATCTTTAACTAATTCAGTTTCTGAATCCCTTTCTAGCAAAACATTATAAAGCCTTTTGATATGCATTGGACCTTTCTCTTTTATATGTCTAACCAATTCTTCCTCGTGCAACATAATACCAGTTTTTTGGTCCTCTTTCCATCTCAATTGTAATTGATTATATTGTAACCAAGTTAAATTAATCCCTTCGTCCAACAGTGTCTGCAATGTCTTCAGCTGCCATCTGCCCGCATCTGTAAAAAGAACCTCTTTGTATAAAAACCCCCCGAGTGACATTATATTTGTATTCCACAAGGTATGACCAAGATCCAGCCATAGCGGTATTTTATAATCCCATTTGAGTCGGTGCTTCTTCCAAACTCTCATCAAAGAGTCTCTAAGTATATGACTTTTAAATACTTTATCAACTTTGTCATCATAAAATAAGTAAGCATGCCATCCAAATTCAAGATCAAAACTTTCTGCATTCAATATTCCAGCCTTTTTACTTCCAAACCAATCACTTATTAAAGTTAAAGCTGCTGCATCATAATATAACTGTAGGTTTGGAAGTTTAAGACCTCCTCTTTCTGGGACATCTTGCATAATTTTCAATTTCACTCTCGGCTTTTTCTCGTTCCAGACAAACTTATTGAGTCCAGTTTGCCAAACTTTCAATTGTTTATCACTTTTAAGCACCGGAATCATTTGAAACAAAAAAAGAAATCTTGGCAAAATGTTCATCTTAACTGCTGCTATTCTTCCAAGTAGAGACAGCTGCAGTTTTTTCCAAGTCTCCATGTCTTTCTGCACCTCTCGCCACAACACCTCATAGTTATTTTGAAACAATTTCATGTTTGATTCTGCAACCTGAACTCCTAGATATTTTACCTTAGGTACAGTCTCAAAACCTGCCCTCCTTTCAAGCTCATGTTTACGATCTTGTGTCATGTTTTTAGCTATCATTTTAGTCTTTTTTGGATTCAGTCTAAAACCTGAAACTTTACCATAGTCTTGTATAATGTCCTTCATCAGGATTATTGATTCCATTGGTTGTGATAGGGTAACAACCAGATCATCTGCAAATGCCTTTATTCTGTAATCCTCTTGCCTAATCATTATACCTTTCAAGATATTAGAGTCCCGTATTGTATTTAGCAAGACTTCTAGTGTTAGAATAAATAAAAGTGGGGACAACGGACATCCCTGTCTTGTTCCTTTTTCAATTTTAAACTCTGTTGTCAAACTTCCATTAATAATGATCTGTGCCTTTTGCTCTTGGTAAATTGCTGAAATCGCCTGTATAAATTGATCCCCAAAATCCATCTTTTTTAAAGTCTTTAGTAGAAAATTCCAATCCACTCTATCAAAGGCCTTCTCTGCATCCAAAAAGACCAGCACTGCAGGAATCTGTTTATTCTTCTCAAGATATTCCAATGAATCTATTACTTGCCTTACATTATCCTTCATGTGTCTGCCCTCGATAAATCCCGCTTGATCATCATGAATCACCTTTTGGATTACTGGCATCAACCTGTTGGCTAATACTTTCGCATAGATTTTATAATCTGTATTCAAAAGAGATATTGGTCTATAGTTCTCTGGTTTTTTAGGACCGACTTGTTCTTTTGGTATCAAAGATATGTAAGCTGTTGTCCATGATGGGGGTATTTTACCCCCTTGTTGAATATTACAAAATAAATCTCTGAGTTGTTCCACCATTTCAGCTTGCAAAGTTTTGTAATACACTGCGGTCAAACCATCCGTACCAGGAGCTTTGGCTGTTTTTAGCTGTTTAATTGCTACTATTATCTCCTCCTCTGTTATAGGATAATTCATTCTTTCCTTTTGTTGATCAGTAATTTTTGTAACTCTTTTATCGTTTAAATATTTTTCTATAAGTCCATTCTGCACCTCCTCTTTGGCATATAGTTTGGTATAATAGTCCACAAAAGCTTCTTTAATTAATTTTTGTTGAAAAATTTCTTTCCCTCCAATATCAATACTATCAATAGTCCGTATACTTTGTTTTTTCCTCAATGTGTAAGCCAACCATCTGCCCGGTTTATTAGCGTTACAAAATGTATTGTGCTTCGCATATTGTAAGTTTGTTGCAACTTGTTCCGCCATAAGCATTTGAAATTGGTCTTTCAAAAGTTTTATAGCACCGCATATTCTTTCATCTGTTGGATTTTTAATAAGTAACTGTTCTTTATTCTTTATTTCTATTTCCAATTCAGATCTTTTCTTTTGTTGAAACAGTCTATGTTTAGAGTTCATGTAGATAAGTACCCCTCTCATATAAGCTTTACTTGCGTCCCACACAATTTCAATTGGGGTACCTTTATTCAAATTTATTTCAAAAAATTCTTTCAAATGCTTTTTAAGTTCTGTTGTATTTTTTTCATATCTAAACAAGTTCTCATTTAATCTCCAAGAACGTCTCTCAACCTTATCCATCTCAATTTCTATCCATACTGGGCTATGGTCAGTCAAAGTTCTTGGAAAAATCTTTGTTCTTTTTGTCTTGACAAGTAAATCATCTGACAACAAAATGAAGTCAATCCTAGAGAAGGATCTGTGTCTGTCAGAAAAAAAAGTGTAGTCCAATTCTTTTGGATTATGTATTCTCCAAACATCTTTTAGTTCCATATCTTCTTTCATGTCAAAAAAGGTCTGTGGTAATCTGATCCTAGACTTTGCCAAACTCTTTTTATCTAATTTAGAATCAATTACTCCATTCCAGTCTCCCATAATTAAAATAGATCTGTAGTCCCATTGCAGTATTTTAGTATGTAACATCTTATAGAAATGGTCCTGTTGTTGATTGGGAGCATAAATTCCAATCAGAAGAATTTGGCCATTTGCTGTGTACCATCACAATCTCATTTTCAACTCTTTGCATTTTATTGTCAACATCAGCAATTTTATAATCATTGTCTTTCATCTTAACATTAACTTCTGATTTAAGTTCTTCAACTTTAGAATCAACTTTCATAATAAATTCTGCCAGGCCAGACGCCACTTCTGATATTTTTTTGGTCACCTTGTTTTGATTCTGTTTCACCATATCTTTAACTTCATTAATTTCCTGCATAAATTCCTGATGTGATTTTTGAAGTTTATCATCTATCTCCTGTTGAGATTTTTGAAATTTATCATCCAAAGTTTTAGAAATAAATTCTTTTAAATCTCCCACATCAAAATCTTTTTTCTGGGTCTGTATCTGTTGTGCAGGGGGAGGCTGTGCTTTATGTGTGGGAGATCCACCTCCTGTTGCCTTCGCTTCCTGCTTCTTTGAGGCCATCCTGCCACGTAGGCTGGTTTTACTAAAAAGGGAAGTTCTTCTTCCTCTCCTGCCTCCACAAAGACTTCTGAAAAAGTCCCCCAGATTTAATCAAATAAGAACCAAAGTAAAGCAAAGTCCAGTATTGAAAAAGGAGAAATTTCTCTCTTATTTCTCTTGTTACAAGCGAAGCAACTTCGTAGCAGTTTAGAAACTTTGTAACAAAGCAAGATGAGTTCAGCAATCCACACTCGCCAGCTCGTTAACTCTAAGGTTAAGCGCCATGTTTTTACAGTTCACTTTCACTCATCCGCATTTTTTCACTCAGATTAGAAAGCCAAGAAAACTCTAATACTTGCGATTCCGAGTTTCAGGGTTCAAGTAACAGTATGCTGCTTATTAAGGCTGGTTCCTTTTCTTTCAGTTTGAAGTTTCCTGTAGCCGGCTTGTTCTGCAAAAGCAGACTTGTCCCACGCCGCCCGGAGTTCCAGCAGGTTGAATGGGAGCCGCTCCTGTTCCCTCCCCAGAAACTATTCCCTGGGGGGGTTGCAGGGGCTCAACCTGTGCCCTGCGATCTCTCTTCAAAAATCCTAGAGATTTTTGAAGTTTTCGAGCCGCTTCTTAGTCGCGAAGCGGCTCTACAAGCGGCGGGGCTGGCGGAGCTTCAAAAGGCACCGCCGCCGCCGAAGACGAGGAAACCGGAAGTCAACCTGGTTCTTGTTCCCTTCGAAATTTAGGGCTGGCAATGAGGAACCGGACCTCTGACCTGGAAAGTCCATTGTCCTGCCAAGACATGCCCAGTAACGGCTCCAATCCAGTGGCCCAGGGCTGCCAAGAGGGGGCATCCCAAAAACTCCCCTCCCCAAACCTGTCTCGAAGGGCTTCCATAGCACTGGAGTCAGGACCTGTAGTTGCAAAACCCCAATCCGCTTCCTCGTCATCTGTCCAGTGCCTTTCCCTCCAACCCCTGAAAGACGGACCCAACAGGGGAGGAGTTGGCAGTTTAGAACCAGTGTGGGTGGAACTGGGCCACCAGTCTCCACCGGAAGCCTGTCCAGAATGCTCAAACCCCTGACTCTGCATACCAGCCGCCCCACAACAATCCTCCTCATGTAGCTGGCGCAGTTTGGGTCTGACCACCGGCTGTTCAGGGGGTGCGGTTTGCAGCCCCTCCGCTTCCACGAACACCTCCTCCACGCCTGCCTCTAGAGGTACCTCCAACTCCGAGGCTTCTGGCGCCGTCCCCTCTGCCATAACGAAACGCCTCCAACACACAAAAAACCGCTAGAAAAGGTGGTTGGGATGGTGATTGAGGGGAGCGCTAACTTTCTCTCGGCTTGTCCACCCAACCGCTCTGGAAGCAAACAACAACCAGAAGGAAATGAAGCAGTTTGCAGAGTCTTTAATCAGGTTAAGCACAGCAACACAGGCAGGAGTAAGGCACAAGCCGGCATCGATGTTTAAAGTTAGCACTACATGCAGCTGCTGTGTAGCGCTCTTTATACACTTAGTAACAAGCAATTTACCATTTGGCAATCAAACAGTTAACACCACACCCCCCTTCCCACTAGCTTGCTCGACGATAGGGCACGCTTCTGTTACATCACAAGGAGGTGCCATTCGCAAGCTTTATGCTCCACCGAGCTCCGATGAAAGCGTTCGTTTCTTTTGTGCTTGAGCGGCAAGGTCCCTCCAAACAGCTGGGAGCATGTCACCGGAGTTTACAGCCGCTCGGCCCCTTCTCATCTTCCTCCCCAACAATGGCGAGACCCATCCGGGGCTCGACAGCCCCCCAACTGCAAGATGTAGATGACTTCCTACGACTGCTAAAGGCCAGATTCAAGGAGGCAGAGGAAGACCTGTATGCAAAGGATGAGCTCAGCTATCTAAAGCAGAGGGGCCGTCCCATTAAAGAGCACATCCACGAATTTAGGAGAGTTGTTGGGAGGCTACCCCCTTTGCCAGAGCGGTTGCTAGTGCACTTTTTCAGAACAAGCCTGGACAATCAAATTGCCCAGGTAACCGCTTACTTAGACATCCCAAACCAGCTCTCTGAGTGGTTCCGAGTAACAATAAAAGTCGACAGTGGATTGCACGCCAACAACATGAGAGAGCAACCAGACACGAAAGAGAGGGAGCAACCTGACCTGAAACCAGCCCTCCCTCGAAGCCTGCTGAAGTGCTACAGATGTGGGGGGAAGGGCCACATGGTATCTGTGTGCACGACCCCAGCCCCAAGGCCTAGGCCAGAGCCACCACCCAGGGCACAGCTGGAATGAGGCCCCAAACGAGCCACCAACAGGTCCCGGAGGGCCCTCCAGGCTGAAGAGGTCCCTTCCCACCCAGCCGAAGGGGGCGGGACACCAGGCAATGATGACCAGTTGCCAGAACCCTATGATAGCAAGGACGAGGGTGAAAACAACCCAATGGTGAGGGAACCAGTTCACCCTTTCGTTTTCCCAATACGCCTCACAGCCCCCAAAACAGGGACCCAGGGGGCCTTTCAAGCCCTGATAGACTCAGGCTGCACTAGATGCTTGATCAACCTAACCACAGTCCTGAAACTGGGGATCAGAGCAAAAAGACTGACCCACCCAATCCAGTTCGAACAGGTTGATGGGTCCCTAATGGGGGGAGCCTATGCCACTCACCTAACTGAACCAGTGAGGCTAGAGCTAGCAGATCACTGGGAAGTAATTCGATTCGTAATAGCCCCCAAAATGACAGATCCAGTCATACTGGGACTCTCGTGGCTAGACAAGTGGGGACCGACCATCTGGTGGCAAGAGGGAACCCGCAGACTGAGAATAGCAAAGGGGCCCCAACCCCTCCCACACCAGCGAGCAGAAATACCGCCCATGCAGGGAACCCTCCAAAAGAGCACACCAGAACAACTGGCAGCCACATCCGACAAAACCCGAGACCGAACAGATCCCAAAGGAATATCAGGACCTTGCAGAAGTATTCAGTGAGGCCGAGTGCAATGTCCTGCCTCCCCACCGCGAGGCAGATTGCGCCATCGAAAACATCCCTGGGGCGAAACTACCTAAACCCAAATTGTATGCCATGACGCCCTGTGAAATGCAAGAAATGCGGAACTACATAGACAAGAACCTACAAAGGGGTTTCATTGAGCCAGCCAAACCACGGGTCACGGCACCGGTCCTCTTCAAAGAGAAGAAAGACGGCTCTATGTGCCTGATGGTTGTTTTTAGAGCTATCAACACTGTCTGCGTACACAACTTATATCCCCTTCCCCTCATGAAAGACATGCTAGCCCACCAGGTCAAAGGGAAAGTTTTCACCAAACTAGACCTCCGCGAAGCCTACTACTGGATACGCATCAGGGAAGGAGATGAGTGGAAAACAGCATTCAACTGCCCCCTAGGGAGTTTCCAATTTAAAGTGATGCCATTTGGACTGCAGGGAGCCCCGGCGGTGTTCATGCAATTGATAAATGAGGTTCTGCATGAGCACCTCTATAAGGGGGTCCTCGTCTACCTAGATGACATTCTCATTTACACGGAAACCATAGACGAACACATACCCCTCGTCCGCCAAGTGCTGGAAAAACTGCTGGGGACGAACTTATATGTCAAGCTATCAAAATGCGAGTTCCACCAGTCACGGCTAGACTACTTAGGCTACCGAGTGTCAAACGAGGGGATAGAAATGGACCCAGCCAAAGTACAATCAGTCCTAAACTGGCAACCCCCTCGTACCCGCAGACAACTGCAAAGCTTCCTGGGGTTCACGAACTTCTACAGACAATTCATTCCCTCTTTTGCAAGAATTGCTAAACCTCTGATGGACCTCCTAAAAACAGGGAGTCCAGCAACAAAACCCCACCCAGGACAACCTCTACTGTGGGACTTGGCCTGCCAACAAGCATTCGAAACACTAAAAGAAATGTTTGCAAAAGAACCAGTCTTAAAGCATCCTGACCCCGAACAACCCTTCATCATCCAAGCAGATGCCAGAGATGTGGCAGTGGGGGCCGTGCTACTCCAAAAGAACAGCCAAGGGAATCTACAACCTTGTGCCTACACATCCCGCAAACTCACCGACACAGAAAGACGATGGGCGGCATGGGAAAAGGAAGCATTCGCAGTGAGATGGGCGCTGTTGACCTGGTGACACCTGCTAGAAGGAGGCCAGAAACCGTTCGACGTTTGGACTGACCATAAGAATCTGGAGGCCCTCAGGACCCCACGGAAGTTGTCGCCCAGGCAAGTACGGTGGGCCCAATACTTCAATCGTTTCAACTTCGAGCTGAAACACATCCCAGGGGGGAAAAACTATCTGGCCGATGCCCTCTCCCGAATGCCTCAATACAACATTGAGCGGGAGCAGGTAGTGAATGCCATCATCCCCTCTGCCCAAGGAGTAGGTCAAGTAATCACCAGAAAGCAACGTCGCGACCGGCAAGGCCAACCTGCAAGTGACTTAATGACAAGACTCAAAACTGAAACATCGGCGGACCCCTGGTTCCAAGACAACCAACATCTCTTAACAAAGAGGGATGACCTAGCATGGAAGGGGACAAAACTCTATGTCCCACAGACTCTACGCACCCTGATCCTCAAGAGGAGCCACGATGTTAAACCAGCGGGACATTTTGGCTTCCTAAAGACTCTGCACTTAGTACGAAGACAGTTTTGGTGGCCCCACATGAGAAAAGACGTAGACAGTTATGTGAAAAGTTGTACCATCTGTGCCACGATGAAAAAACAACCAGGAAGACCTCCCGGGCTGCTGCAGCCAGTAGCTGAACCGTTAAGGCCATGGGAGGAGATTGCAATGGACTTTATAGTAGAACTGCCGAGGAGTGGTGGAAACACAGTGATCTGGACTGTAATAGACTTATTCTCCAAACAGGCACATTTCATACCCTGCAGTGGGATACCCTCAGCCCGCCAGTTGTCCAAACTGTTCCTGAAACACATCTACCGCCTGCATGGAGTACCCAGAAGAATCATCTCCGATCGAGGTGTCCAGTTCACAGCAAAATTCTGGAGAGAATTCCTACAGTCCATAGGGTTATCCCAAGGCCTCAGCTCAGCATTTCACCCGAGCACCAATGGGGGGGGCAGAGAGACTGAATGCCATGGTAGAGTAGTACCTGAGGTGCTACGTGAACTATCAGCAGTCCAATTGGGCAGACCTCCTGTCTTTCGCTGAGGTTGCATATAATAATGCTGTTCACAGTAGCATGGGGCTAACCCCGTTTAAGGTAGTGAGCGGCATGGACTTTGTCCCAATGCCTGAGTACCCAAGGGAGCCTCCCTCCTCAGTCAGCTTGACCGATTGGATGGCGACACTGAAAGCAACCTGGGAGAATGTCAAGAAAGCGCTAACTAAAGCAGCACAAACCTATAAGAAAGAGGCAGACAAACACCGAGCTCCCCAAAGGCCATTTCAATTGGGGGAGAAAGTTTACCTCTCCACAAAATATTTGAGGTTAAAACTTCCTAGCAAGAAATTGGGACCAAAATTTATAGGACCATTCCCCATAGTAAAGATAATCAACCCAGTCACAGTGCAATTGAAGTTGCCCCAATTGCTAGGGAAGATACACCCGGTATTCCATAGTAGCCTCTTAAAACCCATGGTCAGATCGACCCTGAGGCCACTACCCTGTGAGCCCCCAGACCCCGTGGTCATAGGGGGCCAAACCCATTATGAGGTGCAGCAAATCCTCAATTCGAGGTGGCACAGGAGGCAACTCCAATATTTAATCAAGTGGAAGGGTTACCCCTTATCAGAGGCATCTTGGGTAAAGAGTCGAAACATCCAGGCTGATAGCCTTATAGCCAAATTTCATGCAGAAAATCCAAACAAGCCTGGTGGGGGGTCACATCCCTAAACTCTGCATCTGTACTCAAATTGTTTTGCTTTGTGCAGGTCGCCCTCGGTAAGTGAGGGGAGCCGAATGTCAACTTGCAAAGCTTTCAAGTTGCCATGAGCAGGAGGGAGGGAGAACTGAAGTGAATTCCATACATTCTTTCTGACCGCAATCAGTGTCACTGCATTTTTGTATTTACCAGCTGAGCTCTCATTTCTGGACTGTCAGACTTTCCGTAGCTTGCCAACTTCTTATCAGTAAGCTACGTGTATCCACATTCCTTCACTCTTTCCTTTGTTCTCTTGCCCAGGAAGGTCCGGCTGCTGAGAAGCAGCTGGCACGAACTTTATTTCAAAATGTAACTTATTAGATCAGTTAGGTGTTTTATTTTTTTTATAACAAATAAATGAGTTTTCTTAGAAAATATCTTTGGGTTTTGTTTTCTTAAAGTATACTTGCAAGGAAAGGTCTCGATCCGTCCCTCGTAATCAGGTGTGATTATCCCAAAAGCAGAATGGGATTAATCAACGCCCTGACATCTGGTAGCCAGAGGATGGTCAAAATTATGGCTTTTTCCTTGCTCGTTACTTTGATAAGACCTCTAGGCTAATTAGTCAGATATTTTTTTTGCGACCGAGGAACGCTAAATTAATTATCTGCTAAGATGCCAAAAAAGAAGAAAAAGGGCAAAATGAAGCCCAGAGCTTTATCTTCTTCGGATGAAGAGCAGGAGATAGAAAGACCCTCAAGATTTCAGCCCCTTGCTACAGCCACACGCCTGGAACTAGAAGCCGTGGGAGAAGTAACAGACTAAATGCTCTTAAAAAGGCATCAGGAGAGAGATAAGAGAGAAACTGCTTTTGAAGATAATGTGCTACAACTGAGGTCAGTAGCGTCTCCTTCTAATTATGCAAGCTCTCAAACTGTCTCCCCAGAACCTTCTGAATTTGTAACGCTTGGTACAGGGCCAGATTTTCTACAAACGGCCGAGCATTTTCACCCCCACGCAGAGAGAGAAATAATTCATTATTCTCCTCGAAGCTCTCAGCTCGCCCTGGATGAGCAAACTATAAAAGCCTATCATAACCATATAAAGTTTTATGAACATGAGCTATCCCAGGCAAAAATGGCTTTATCTATGTTTGAGCAAGATAAGAGAGAATCTCGTGACTTCAAAATCTCTAAAAGCGCCATTTTGGCTTCTTCTTCGGAGCCAAAGACACTCCCCCTGGTGGATTTTGTGTCAGGCCAATCAGAACAGAGAGCAGTGCACACGTCACACAAAGTCCTCCCTTCTGAGATTACATATGCCACGAAGGCACAGAAATTATCTGAGCTGCCCGAAACTAAAGGTGCAGCACCATCTGCTGGCGAAAGTAATTTACTAGAGAAAGCTGAAAGGCAACGTAGTCTACATGAACATTTTGAATTATTACAGCAGACTCTGGCAAACCTGTCTCTAACTCACTCAGAGATTCAGGCTGCAATGCCACAAGTGTCTCCACAGGCCCAAACTCCAGCACCCCCTGGTGGCACTGGTGTCCTTTTAGATGGAGCACAACAAAGCTTAATGCAGCAAAGGCAAATGACTGCGTCTCCAGCAGGTCATGCTAATATTGCAGCTCAAATGCAACAGCCTCAACCACAAATGCATGCACACGTGCCTCCAGCTGTACAACCAGGGCCAGCTCCTGGTCCATCACAAGCACAGCAAATACCACAGGTATTTTTACCAGCACAGCCAGCACCTCAAATGCACATTCCTCACCAGGCATTTTCTGTTGCTCCACTAGTTGGTGAGTTCAAATTAAAGATGTCAGGACAGAATTATAAGGCCTGGGTCAGTGAGATTGGATTGCTACTTCGCAGAGAAGGCACTCACTGTATGATTTTTAATCCGCCTGCTCAGCCTTGGTCCCCTGCAATAAGAGACTTAGAGACTAAAGCTTGCACAACATTATTGATGTCCATGGATACTGAACTGCAGGTTACTTTTTCACCTGATGCAACAGCCCAACAAATTTGGGCCCAATTGGAAAATTGCTACAGGCCTATTTCAATTGAATCTTCATGTTTGCTCATGTCTGAATTCCACGGTTCGAGATTGAAACCTGGTGAACAAATTGGAGGACATTTGACCAAACTGAAAGGACTGAGAAGAGAATTGAGAGAAAGAGGCTATAACATTGATGATATTCAAATGATCAGCATTATTATTAATTCTTTGAATTATGAATGGAAAGATGCCATTACAAAGATTAACCAAGTCCCTATTGCTCAACGCACAGTGGACAATGTATGCAGACTTTTAATTGAAGAAGAAGCACTCATGTTAGCCATGCCACACTTGAGAGGACCACCCGCATCAAGAGCTCCAGCGAGGCATCCCTTCTGAGGAAGAGCCTACGTTCCAAGGATGCCAAGATGCTACATCTGTAATCGTGTGGGACATGCCACCCGGGATTGTCCCCAACGAGTTCCAGCTCCCGTCTCGTACCAGCCCAGAGGAACAGACTCCAGAGGCAGAGGCAGAGGCAAAAGACAAGGTTTTCGTGGTCCCCGACGTGATCCACAAGCTCCACTCGCCACACTGGCTTTAACCAATGATCCACAACCTCAACCAGAGTACGACAGATGACTCCTGTGGACTTTGGACAGTGGTACAGCATTGCATGTTACCTACAGAAAGGAACTTTTCACAGAGATGCACGAGCCTGAACCTGAACTACATGAACTTTATTCTTTTTCCAATCATCCTTGTCAGGTCAAAGGAAAAGGAACTGTTTATGTTGAAGAGCTCGATGCATTCATTCCTGATGTTTATTACATACCAACAGCAACCAGTAATTTGCTTAGTCAGTGTCACTTGTCTAGAATGTTAAAGTTCCAGGTTCACCACCTTGAAAAAGCAAGTTACATAGTTAAAGATGGAGATATTGTTGCTGAAACCATATTAATTGGTGGTGTTTATTACTTAAAGCCAAAGCCTAAACTGCAAACACAGGCAAGTATACAAACTCCAAAAAGGGAGAGCACAGGCCCAGAGAGAGATGCTCCAGAGAGACATCCTGTTGCTATTCCAAAGGCTCCTAAAGCCAACAAAAAGAAAATTGGTAAACAGGTTGCTCAGAGCAAGCCTGAGGTTCCGCATAAAACTGTTAATGTTGAGAATTCACTAACTGGTAAACCTTTGCATTCAAGATGTATCCATAAATGGCATAGAAGATTGGGGCATGCCAGTTTCCGTGTTCTTAGGAAGATGCTGGAGTTCGCAAAAGGTTTGGATCTAAAGGGGTGTAAGGTGTTTTTGGATTGTGCTGTCTGCAAAAATGCCAAATCCAAAGCAGCAGCCATTCCCAAACGCGCTACACGCCTGTCAACACGCATTTTTGATTTGGTTCACATTGACATAGTTGATCCTTTTCCGCCATCATTTGGTGGTAGAAAATATTTTCTAACAATTGTTGATAATTACTCTAGATATGGATATGTGTATCCTATGAAAGAAAAATCTGAGACCTTTCAGATCTTTAAAGACTTTGCAGCCCTTGTTTCTACCCAACACCAAGTTCGCATCACCAGAATCCAGAGTGATTGTGGTGCCGAATTCATGTCTCAGCATTTCCAGGACTGGATGCATAAGAATGGAATTCTTCATCAGACATCGGCTCCTTACACGCAGGCTCACAACGGAGGGGTACTGCAAACCATGATGCGTTGTCTCCTAGAAGACGCCAATCTTGATATGATATACTGGGGTGAAGCTATAAAATATGCAAATTACATTGTGAACGGTACTTGGAGCAGTGTAATGAATCAGACTCCTTTCTTCATGTTGTATGGCTACAAGCCCGATCTTAAAAACATCCATATTTTTGGTTCATATGCTATGGTGAACATTCCCTTAGCTCAAAGAAGAAAAGGAGGTCCAACAGCAAAGAGACTGAGATTTATGGGTATTGATGATAACTCAAAATGGAGCAAATTTATTGACTCTAAACATGTAATTGTGATTTCCCAATCTGTTAATTTTGAGGAAGATATTGACTGGTCCAGGATTCATTCCAATGATCCTGGAGTTTATTTTCCTAGAGATGATACTGCTGATGCCACGCAGATTGATGATCAAGATTCCACTGGTTCTTCTCAACCCGATGTTCCGTCTTCGCAAGCCACGGATGCTGACGCTAGCAACGAAAGTGAGGACGAGGACGAAGCAGAAGAAGACTGGACTGTTGTTCCGAGACGTTCCAAGAGGGCCACAAAAGGAATCCCTCCACGATATTCTTGGCAACTGACAAAAGCACCCTTGCCTTTGATTTGCAATGTTACACTTCCACCTGATAATTTCACACAAATCAAGCAGCTTCCTGATTCAGAGCAAGACAAATGGTATGAGGCAATGCAGGTTGAAATGGACAGTCTAAAGAAACTAAAGTGTTTACACCTGCAAAACCTCCAGCAAACAAAAAGGTCATTGGCACTCGATGGGTCTACAGAATCAAAAAGAAGCCAAATGGTGAGTCATTATACAAGGCCAGACTTGTAGCTCAGGGTTTCGCTCAACGTTATCCTGAGGACTACACAAATACCTATTCACCGACAGTTCGAACTGAGAGTGTAAAAATTGCTTTAGCAACTGCAACTATCCTTGGTTTAGAAGTTTTCCAGTTCGATGTTGACACAGCTTATCTACATGCAGACCTAGATGAAGAGATCTACATGAGAAGTCCTCCAGGATTCCGACAGCAAGAAGGGGATACCTGGTTTCTAAACAAAAGTCTTTATGGTCTGAAACAATCTGGTTTAATGTGGTACTTATGTCTTACTGACAAACTAAATTCAATGGGCTTTATTAAGTCTGAAACTGATGAGTGGGTGTTCACAAAAAGATCTAACAATGCATATGAGATAGTTCTTGTTTATGTTGATGATATTGTTTATATTGGTCCAAATATGCAGATGAGTGAAATTTTTGCCAAAGCTTTGCAGAGATACTTCACATTGAAATCATTGGGTCATATTAGCACTTATTTAGGTGTTCAGATTGACAAAACACAGAAGGGGTTTAGTTTTTCACAAGAGGATAAAATTGAACAAATTTTGCATCATTGCAACATGGAAGATGCTAACACAACAAAGACACCCATGCAAACAGATTTTCATAACTTGACACAAGAAGCAAGTCCTGAGTTCGAGGATCAAACACTTTATCGTTCAGTTATTGGGTCACTGTTGTACATTAGTAGTTGGACCAGACCCGACATTGCATTTAGTGTTAATCTCTTGTCTCGACACGTAGATAAGGCAAAACAGTTTCATTGGACATGCGTTAAGAAATTATTGAGATACCGTTCTTTTTTCTTTATTTCTGCTTCAATTTCTAATCTTTTCTTTTGTCTATTCAGTTTATGTTTAGAATTCATATGAATGAGTACCCCTCTCATATACGCTTTGCTTGCATCCCAGACAATTTCAATAGGGGTACCCTTGTTCAAGTTAATTTCAAAAAATTCTTTCATCTGCTTCTTAAGTTCTATTATATTTTTTTCATATCTAAATAAATTTTCATTTAATCTCCATGATCTTCTCTCAATTTTTCCAATCTCAATTTCTATCCATACTGAGCTGTGATCAGATAAGATTCTTGGAAAGATTTTAGTTCTTCTTGTCTTAACAAGTAAATCATTTGATAATAAAATGAAATCAATCCTTGAAAAGGATCTGTGTCTGTCAGAAAAAAAAGTATAGTCCAAATCTTTTGAATTGTATATTCTCCAAACATCTTTTAATTCCAAGTCTTCTTTCATGTCAAAAAAAGTTTGTGGTAGTCTAATCCTAGACTTCGCCAGACTTTTTTTATCTAATTTAGAATCAATTATTCCATTCCAGTCTCCCATAATCAAAATAGATCTATAATCCCACTGCAATATTTTAGTATGCAAAATTTTATAAAAGTGATCCTGTTGTTGGTTAGGAGCATAAATTCCAATCACAAGAATTTGACCAAGTACAGTATGCAGTTCAATTGCTACAAACCTACCACCTTCATCCACTTCTATAATTTTAGCTGATAATCTTTTATTTATATAAATAACCACACCATTCTTTTTCTCCAAATTTGAAGCTATAAAATGTAATCCTAATTTGGAGTTTATCAAATATTTTTGATCTTGCGTTCTAATATGAGTTTCTTGTAAACAAATTATATCATTATTAAATTGTTGCAAATATGTAAATATTTTCTTTCTTTTCTGTGGTGAGTTCAGACCATTCACATTCCATGACAAAAACTTAACCATCATGCAAACTTTTTTGAAGCAACGAGCAGAATTGCCTGATGTCTTCCGAGGCCACCGACTTTGCTCTCCCCATGGCTTCACTATATTCTGTAGTACTCTTAGCTCCTTTTTTGTATTGTTGTGCCTTAGCTCTTTCTTGCAATTGTTTTTCTTTGAGTTGTTTTGAAACCGCACGAGTTATTCGCTGGTCTTTAGCTTCAGCCATACGAACTAGATCCAAAGCCACATCTCTTGTAGTCAAAATTGGAGAGGATTCTAACAGGGGCTCCTCCAGAAAACCTCCTGTAGCACCCTGCGCTTCTATTGGATCTAATTCAGCCTGCTTAAGCTGCGCTTCCAACTCTTGCTGGGGTTGCTTCTCCTTGTCACTCTCCTTTATCTCCAATACAGTAGATGAACGTGGAGATGGTGATCTCTCCTTAAAAACAGTGTGATAAAAACGTTCCGCCTTTTCAACAGTATTCAGTCGATATCTTTCCCCATGATACTTCAAAATTATACCCATTGGGGCATCCCACCGAAATGGTATCTCTAATTTATTTAATTCCTTTACTAAAAAACCAAAGTCTTTTCTATCTTTCAGCATCTTTGGGGGTAATTCTTTATAAATTCCAACTTGAGTTCCCTCCACTTGCACAGAGGAAAGAAAAGATTTTTGCAGAATATCATTTCTCATTCTTCTATCAGTAAAGTATATCACCACATCTCTTGGTAGTTGTCTTTGTCTGGCCACCCACGAATTCACTCTGTAAATTTTGTCTATTTTGTAAAAAATCTCATCAGAATTAATTTTTAACAACACAGCCAAGGCATCAGCACAAACCTGTCTCAAATCTTGCCGGTCACTCTCCTTAATACCTCTAATTCTTATAGCAAATTCCATGGACCGGAATTGCATCATCGTAATCTCGTCTTCGACTCTCTGCATTTTATTATCCACATCAGCAATTTTAAAATCAGTATCTTTTATTTTAACATTGACTTCTGCTTTAAAATCTTCCAATTTAGAGTCCACTTTAATAATAATTTCTGACAAGCCAGAAACCACATCTGATAATTTATCAGTCACCTTATCATAATTTTCTTTCACCAATTTTTTCACTTCACTAATTTCCTGCTTAATTTCTTGTTGAGATTTTTGAAATTTGTCATCCATTTCCTGTTGAGATTTTTGAAATTTATCATCCATTTCCTGTTGAGATTTTTGAAAATTGTCATCCAAAGCCTGAGTAATAATTTTTTTTAAATTTTCAAAGTCAAACTGCTCTTCAGGCTTATGTGTGGGGGATCCCCCCCCTGCTGCCTTGCTTTCCTGTTTTTTAGTAGCCATTTTGCCACGTAGGTTAGATTTTCTAAAAGGAGAAATCCTTTTTCCTTTTTCAACACGACAAAGTCCTCTAAAAAAATCCCCCAGTTTTAAAGCAAATTAGAAGTAGAATTAAACTGTGAGATCAACTTGTTTAAAAAGGGATTTCCCCCCCCCCTTCTCCTGTGCTTGCTACAAACAGCGCAACAATGTAGCTTGTTGGAATAACTTCAGGAAATCACTCTCCCTTTCAGCTTGTTAACTTGTTAACGCTGGAGCGGCGCCATCTTTTCAAGCCGCTTCCGCTCGTGTTATTTTTTAGTAAAATCGGGAAATCACAAAGAGAAAGAATACTTGCAGTTCCTTGGTTTGAGGGTTCAGGTTTTCTTTTAGTTGGTAAAATTAGTTTCAATCAATTTTCGTGTTTGCTGCTGCCGGCTTGCTCTGCAAAAAGCAGAGTCGTCCCACGCCGCTCGGAGTCTTCGCAAGTTGAAAGGGAGCCACGCCTGTTTCCCCCCCAATAGCAAACTTCTGGGGGCTCACAGGGGCTCAACCTGCGCCTTGCTTGCTCTCTCCTTCAAATCCTACAGATTCTGGAGTTTTCAAGCCGCTTCTCACGATCGAAGCGGCTCTACAAACGGCGGGGCTGGCGGTCCTTAAAAAGGCACCGTCTTCACCGGAGCTGGCAAAAACCGGAAGTCTCAAAGAAAAAAGAACAGTTACTTATCAAAAATCCAGCAGATGAAAGAATACGTGGAGCAATAAAACTTTTGAAAGATCAATTCCAAATGCTTATGGCGGATCAAGTTGCAACAAACTTACAATACGCAAAGCACAATACATTCTGTAATGCCAACAAACCGGGCAGATGGCTGGCCTATACATTAAGGAAGAAACAGAGTATGCGGACTATCGACTGTATTGATATTGGAGGGAAAGAAATTTTTCAACAAAAATTAATTAAAGAAGCTTTTGTAGATTATTATACTAAACTATATGCTAAAGATGATATACAGAATGGACTTATAGAAAAATATTTAGAAAATAAAAGAGTTACAAAAGTTACTAATCAACAAAAGGAAAGAATGAATCACCCTATAACAGTGGAGGAAATAATTGCAGCAATTAAACAACTGAAAACTGCCAAAGCTCCAGGAACAGACGGTCTGACTGCAGTGTATTATAAAACTTTGCAAGCAGAAATGGTGGAACAACTTAGAGACTTATTCTGCAATATACAACAAGGGGGTAAAATACCCCCATCATGGAAAACAGCTTATATTTCTCTGATACCAAAAGAGCAAGCAGGTCCAAAAAAACCGGAGAATTATAGACCAATATCTCTTTTGAATAATGATTATAAAATTTATGCAAAAGTACTAGCCAACAGGTTGATGCCAGTAATTCAAAAGGTGATTCATGATTATCAAGCGGGATTTATAGAGGGCAGATATATGAAGGACAATGTAAGGCAAGTTATAGATTTATTGGAATATCTTGAGAAGAATAAACAGATCCCTGCAGTGCTGGTTTTTTTGGATGCGGAGAAGGCCTTTGATAGAGTGGATTGGAATTTTCTACTAAAGACTTTGAAAAAGATGGACTTTGGGGATCAATTTATACAAGCGGTATCAGCAATTTATCAAGAGCAAAAGGCACAGATTATTATTAATGGAAATTTAACAACAGATTTTAATATTGAGAAAGGAACAAGACAAGGTTGTCCGTTATCCCCTTTGTTATTTATTTTAATACTAGAAGTCTTGTTGAACATAATACGGGATTCGAACAATTTGAAAGGTATAGTGATAAGGCAAGAGGATTACAGACTAAGGGCATTTGCAGATGATCTGGTTGTTACCCTTTCACAGCCGATGGAATCAATAATCCAGATGAAAGACATTATAAAAGATTATGGTACAGTATCAGGATTTAGACTGAACCAGAAAAAAACTAAGATGATAGTTAAAAATATGACACAAGATCGAAAACATGAACTTGAAAGGATGGCAGGTTTTGAGATTGTACCAAAGGTTAAATATCTAGGAATTCAGGTGGCAGAATCAAATATGAAATTATTTCAAAACAATTATGAGGTGTTATGGCGAGATGTTCGAAAAGATATGGAGACTTGGAAAAAGTTGCAGCTTTCGCTACTTGGAAGAATAGCAGCAGTTAAGATGAACATTTTGCCAAGATTTCTTTTTCTGTTTCAAATGATTCCGGTGCTTAAAAGTGATAAACAACTGAAAGAATGGCAAAGTGGAGTGAATAAGTTTGTTTGGAATGAGAAAAAACCGAGAGTGAAATTAAAAATTATGCAAGATGCCCCAGAGAGGGGAGGCCTTAAACTTCCAAACCTACAGATATATTATGAAGCAGCAGCTTTGACTCAAGCAAGCGATTGGTTTGGAAGGAAAAAGACTGGAATATTGAACATAGAAAGCTTCGATTTGGATCTTGGTTGGCATGCTTACTTATTTTATGAAAACAAAGTGGATAAAGTGTTCAAAAGCCATATACTTAGAGATTCGTTGATGAGAGTTTGGAAGAAGCACCGATTTAAATGGGATTACAAAATACCGTTATGGTTGGATCTTGGTCATATCATGTGGAATACAAATATAATGTCACTCGGGGGGGGGGGGGGGGTTATATAAAGAAGTTCTTTTTACAGATGCGGGCAGATGGCAACTAAAGACATTAGAGACACTGTTGGACGAAGGGATTAACTTAACCTGGTTACAATATAATCAACTTCAACAGAGATGGAAAGAGGACCAAAAAACTGGTATTATGTTGCATGAGGAAGAATTGGTTAGACATATAAAAGAGAAAGGTCCAATGCATATTAAAAGGTTATATAATGTTTTGTTAGAAAGGGATTCAGAAACTGAATTGGTTAAAGATTGTATGATTAAATGGGCACAGAATTTTGCAGAACCAGTAATGTTGGAAACATGGGAGAAAATATGGGTTCAGAATGTTAAATTTACACAATCGCAGAATTTGAGGGAAAACTTTTATAAAATGTTTTACAGATGGCATTTAGATCCCAAGAAATTATCATATATGTATCCTAATGTTCAGCCAAAATGTTGGAGATGTGATAGTTTAGATGCTACATATTATCATGTTTGGTGGAATTGTAAGAAAGTCAAGGCTTTTTGGATAAAAATATGGTGGGTTATGCAGAATGTTTTGAAGAAAAAAATTCAATTTTCTCCACAACTGTTTTTATTGGGTATAGTTAAGGGTTTTACATTGGATGAAACTAAGTTGATATTGTACATGATAACAGCAGCGAGATTATTGATAGGTAAATATTGGAAAAATGCAGCTTTACCCACTATTGAAGAATGGACTTTCAAGATGGCCAGTTTTGCGGAGATGGCAAAGATTTCAGCATACCTAAAAGATCGCTCACAAGAGACTTATGAATGGGAATGGAAAAAATGGATAGACTATGTGCAAAAAAAATACCAAGTTAGGAAGTATCAAATTGTTTTTCATTGAAAGTTATATAGAAATAGAAATGTATGAATTGTGAAGAGGGAAAAAATTATAGGGGGTTTGAGGGGTTCAAGTTTTTATAAAAAAAAAAAGGGGGGGATTTTGATGGGATTATATTCTGTGGAAGTCAGGGGGGAGGGTTAGGGGGGGTTTGGGGGGGTTAGGGTGGGGGTGGTGGGGTGGGTTGGGGGGAAAAAGTGGGGTGAAAATGTAATTGTAAAACTTTTGCAATAAAAAAAAAGAAATTATTGAGATACCTAAAACACACTAAACATATGAAATTATTGTTAGAACCAACACATACTGATTATGCAGAATTATCTTGTTATGCAGATTCTGATTGGGCAAGTGATAAGAAATCACGTAAAAGTACTTCAGGTTATATGATGTTCTTAAATGGATGTCCTGTTTATTGGCAAGTGTGTAAACAGAATTTTGTTTCTTGTTCATCTACTGAAGCTGAATATGCTTGTGTTTCAGATGCATGTAATTCTCTAACTTGGTTTGATGCTTTAGTCACAGATATCTGGACACACCCGATCCGACCGATCACAGTGATGGAAGACAATGAATCGGTGGTTTATATTTCTGAATCACATTTCACAGGTTCTAGGTCCAGACACATTGACATCCGTTATCAAAACATAAAACATTTAGTGAAAAAAGGTTTTGTTAAAATACAGTATGTATCTACACATGATCAGATTGCAGATATGCTCAACAAACCACTTCCAGCAGCTCAACACGAGTATCTGCGTAAGAAGATGTGCCTTATTTGATGATGTACTGATATTCGCTCAACTGGCAAAAGAAGGGGATGTCACTGCGTTTTTGTATTTACCAGCTGAGCTCTCATTTCTGGACTGTCAGACTTTCCGTAGCTTGCCAACTTCTTATCAGTAAGCTACGTGTATCCACATTCCTTTACTCTTTCCTTTGTTCTCTTGCCCAGGAAGGTCCGGCTGCTGAGAAGCAGCTGGCACGAACTTTATTTCAAAATGTAACTTATTAGATCAGTTAGGTGTTTTATTTTTTTTATAACAAATAAATGAGTTTTCTTAGAAAATATCTTTGAGTTTTGTTTTCTTAAAGTATACTTGCAAGGAAAGGTCTCGATCCGCCCCTCGTAATCAGGTGCGATTATCCCAAAAGCAGAATGGGATTAATCAACGCCCTGACAATCAGAAGGAGGGTGTTAGGTTTCACAGCCAGCCAAAGTGGTTAATTGGAGAATGTGATTTATGACATGGCCAGAGAGGAGGGGAGAGATAGGGTCATAGGGGAACGTCAATCTACGTACGATCAGTCCTAACTGCATCTGAGTATTGCCGGAATGTTGCTCCTAATAAATGACTATATTTCCTTTGAAGTTTGGATCATGGCTCATGAATTAATTAGGGCATCTTTCGGAAACTTGACATCCTTCTCTCCACACTTTATTGTAGGCTGATGATAGATCAATAAACATGGAGACAGATTTTTTTTTCTCCGCTGAAATCCATTTTCTGTATAATAAATAAATAAATAAATAAATAATTTTATTTCTATACCGCCCTTCTCCCGAAGGACTCAGGGTGGTGTACAGCCAATTTAAAAACACAAGACACAACAATAATTAAAAATTAAAATAATTAAATAGATTTGGCCGATTTAAAACCCTAAAAATTAAAATACCCCAATTTAAAATTATTATATTGACAGCCCTGCCTGGCGGAACAACAGGGTCTTCAGTGCGCAGCGGAACACCCGGAGGTCGGAGATCTTACGTATTTCCGGGGGCAGTTCATTCCACAGGGCTGGGGCTCCCACAGAGAAGGCCCTCCCCCTGAGTGTCGCCAGCTGACATAACTTGGCTGATGGCACCCTGAGAAGACCCTCTCTGTGGGAACGGACTGGTCGGTGGGAGGCTATTGGTGGCAGAAGACGGTCTCGAAGGTACCCGGGTCCTATGCCATGGAGCGCTTTAAAGGTGGTAACCAACACCTTGAATCGCACCCGGAAGACCACTGGGAGCCAGTGCAGCTCGCGCAGGAGGGGTGTCACGCGGGAACAATGAGTTGCGCCCATAACCACCCGCGCGGCCGCATTCTGGACCAGTTGGAGCCTCCGAGTGCTCTTCAAGGGGAGCCCCATGTAGAGAGCATTACAATAGTCCAGCCGGGAGGTGACAAGGGCATGAGTGACCGTGCGCAAGGCGTCCCGGTCCAGAAAGGGCTGCAACTGGCGGATCAGGCGAACCTGATAAAAGGCCCCCCTGGCCACGGCCGTCATATGCTCTTCTAAAGACAGCCGTGCGTCCAGGAGGACACCCAGATTGCGAGCCCTCTCTGTGGGGGGCAAAGATTCACCCCCAATAGTCAGCGATGGCACCTGCTGACTATATCGGGACGCCGGCAACCACAGCCACTCGGTCTTGGAGGGGTTGAGTCTGAGCCTGTTCCTCCCCATCCAGACCCGCACGGCCTCCAGGCAGCGAGACATCACATCAAGGGCATCGTTGGGGTGGTCTGGGGTGGAGATGTACAGCTGAGTATCATCAGCGTACAGGTGACACTTCACCCCAAAACCACGGATGATCTCACCCAGCGGCTTCACATAAATGTTGAACAGAAGAGGCGAGAGGACCGACCCTTGTGGCACTCCCCATGCGAGATGCCTCGAGGTCGACCTCTGCCCCCCTGCCAACACGAACTGCGAGCGGCCGGAGAGGAAGGAAGAGAACCACTGCAAAACGGTTCCCCCCTACTCCTAACCCTCTCAACCACTGCAGCATGATACCATGGTAGATGGTATCAAAAGCTGCTGAGAGATCTAATAGGACTAGGACAGAGGAGCAACCCTTGTCCCGGGCCCTCCAGAGATCATCCACCAACGCGACCAATGCCGTTCCTGTGCTGTGCCCCTGCCTGAAGCCCGACTGGTACGGGTCTAGATAGATAGCTTCATCCAGGTGCCTGGGCAGTTGTCGTGCCACCACACTCTCAACAACCTTCGCCACAAAATGAAGGTTGGAGACTGGACGGTAGTTAACTAATTTGGCCGGGTCCAGGGAAGGCTTCTTGAGGAGGGGCCTCACCACTGCCTCTTTCAAGGCGGCGGGAAAGGCACCCTCACTCAGAGAAGCAGTTATAATCCCCTGGAGCCAGCCTCGTGTAACCTCCCGGGAGGCCAGTACCAACCAGGAGGGACACGGGTCCAATAAACATGTGGCGGCACTAATCCTACCCAGAACCCTGTCCACATCCTCGGGAGCCACAGGATCAAACTCCTCCCAGATAATATTCTCAAGACCTACCCTCGTCTCCTCCCCCGGACTCACCCAGTCAGAGTCCAAGCCTTCCCGAATCTGAGCGACTTTATCGTGCAGGAATTGCACAAAATCCTTAGCTCGACCCTGCAAGGGATCCTCCCGCACTCCCCCCCGAAGAAGGGAGTGGGTCACCTTAAACAGGGCGGCTGGGCGGTTCTCTGCAGATGCGATAAGAGCGGAAAAATGGTTAGATTTCGCCGCTTTTATCGCCACTAGGTAGGTCTTGATATAAGACCTCACCTGTGTCCGGTCGGAATCAGAATGACTAGTCCTCCAAATGCTCTCTAGGCGTCTTTTCCGATGCTTCATCTCTCTCAGCTCCTCAGAGAACCAAGGAGCCAATTGAGATCGGCATCGGGTCAGAGGCCGCAAAGGCACGACACGATCCAAAGCTCCGGCGGCCGCACACTCCCAGGCGGCCACCAGCTCTTCAGTCGAGTCGTGTGTCAGAGTCTCAGGAAACGGCCCAAGCTCCGTCAGGAACCTTTCTGGATCCATCAGGCACCTGGGACGGAACCATTTAGTCGGTTCCGTCTCCCTGCGGCAGGGGGAAGCGGTAGGAAAGTCCAAGTGAAGGAGCAAATGATCTGTCCATGACAAGGGTTTAATGTCTAAGTCCCCTCTACCAAGATCATTCAACCACTGACCAGAGATGAAAATCAAGTCCAGAGTGTGTCCTCCTATGTGAGTGGGGCCTTGAACTAACTGGGTCAGGTCCATGGCCGTCATGGAAGCCATGAACTCCCGAGCCACCTCTGACATCTCACCCGCGGATGGAAGGTTGAAATCCCCCATGACAATAAGTCTGGGGGTATCCACCGCCACCCCGGCGATGACGTCGAGTAGCTCGGGTAGGGTCGCTGCCACGTGGCAGGGAGCCAGGTACGCAGTCAGCAAACCCATCTGCACCCCACGGCCCCACTTCACAAAGAGGGACTCACATCCGGCTATCTGAGGAACAGTGGTCTCCCTCGGACAAAGACTCTCCCTAATAATCACCGCCACTCCCCCACCCCTCCCCTGGGCCCTTGGCTGATGAAATGCACGGAAACCTGGTGGGCACATTTCAACGAGGGGGACCCCCCCCTTGGCCCAACCAGGTCTCCGTAATACCTGCCAGGTCCGCACCCCCCTCCAATATAAGATTACAGATGAGGGGGGCTTTATTGACAACCGACCTGGCATTACATAACATCAGCCGTGGACCCTGGGCCTGAGACTCTGCACAACCCAGGCCACGAGATGCGCATTGGGGACCAGAGTACGCAATTGCTCGTAAACAGCGTATGCGCACCCCCGGCACATGATATGGTCCCCTGCGCCCATCATACCTGCCCCTCCCACTCATTATTTCAATTGCATTGCCCTTCTTGTTATCCCCCTGCTCCCCGGATAAATTTTCTTTCCTGACCCCTCTGCTGCAGCCAATCAGCCTGTCACCCCGCTCAGTAGCTATCTGGACCCCCCCAGGTCCATTTTCACAACCCCCTCCCTTCCTCCCGGGTCCCCTTAAAATTTTCTTTAAAAATTTAAATAAAAAAACCCTCAACCCCCTCTTCGCTGCATGCCATCTCTCGGGATTCCAAAATCCATCATCAAGGTAGGCCCTCGATAGCGTGGAGGGCCAGGCCTGCGAGAGGGGGGAGTCTCGCAGCGCAAGGAGTTCGGTGGCCGAGTGCATCAAGAACCGGGAAGGGTGAAATATCCTCTGGCTGAGGTTCCATAGAATAGTCTAATCGTCCTAGGGCATGGAGAGGCAGCAACTCAAGACATGGAAAAACTGGGCTCCACAGTCCTCTCACGACAGTGGAAGAAGTCTCGTGCCATTTCAACAAAACTCAGAAGGTGCTCTCTCCAGGCCATCCTCTCACGATGGCTAGCCGAGATGGAGTTGGCTATGGAGAGATTCGATAGTCTATCCACTCTGGTAGGGAAACGGCAGTT
The DNA here is from genome assembly GCF_029215685.1 of Pituophis catenifer annectens. Classification (NCBI taxonomy): domain Eukaryota; kingdom Metazoa; phylum Chordata; class Lepidosauria; order Squamata; family Colubridae; genus Pituophis; species Pituophis catenifer. The sequence continues at coordinate 13,741,975 of NW_027256885.1, forward strand.
GAACCGGACTCCCTCAGAATCCATATCAGAATTGTCCATTCTCCACACCATCAAGGGCATAGGTGGAATAGAGCCAGTCTAGAAGGCAGAATAGTAAACCCGGGGAACAGATGACACATGGAAAGCAATAAAGGGAGATGGCTTGCAAGGCAGAAAGTAGCTGGGGTGGTGACCATGATAAGGCCTATACAGGCCAACAAAAAAGGGGGGGAGGGGGGAATGGCCTGAGGCAGCCCAAGGCCAACCCTCGGCCGTCTTCCAACCTCTCCCACTCCCCAGGTCTTCCAGGTCTTCCAGCATTTTATACCCCCAGTCTACAGCCCCAGTCTCCAATGGGGCCTCCGGATTCCTGCAGCAAAGTGGGACAGCAGAAATAGGCCGCCCCCTAGCAGGTCCGGGGTTTCAAGATAGAAGCCAGCAGCCTCTCACCATAGCGTCCTCTTCGGTAGCAGCCAGCTGCCGCCCCCTCGCCTCCGCCATCGTCCAGCAGCCGCCGACCGCCCTGCGCCCACTGCCAGCACCGGCGCCGCTTCCGCCATGGCTCCCACCATACTCCAGGGTCCCCAGGAGCCTCAGAAAGCCCCGGAGAGGCCAGGAATCCAGGGGAGCCACCGCATTGCCACCACCGCCGCCGCCACCACCGCAGAGCTGCTGCCGCCGTCAGTCCATGCCGGAGGCCGAGAAAAGCGCCGCCAGTCAAATCGCTACCGACGTCACCCCGCGGAGCCTTCAGCAGCCGTTTTTTTCCTCGACCCGATGTTCCGGAGGGCAAAAACCCCTCAGTGGGTCGGGGAAAGATTCCTCTCTCTAGGACTGGGGGCCATGGTGGACAATCACCCCAGGAACCTCCCGAAATTGCCAGGAATCACCCCATCTGCCGGGAGCGTCTCAGGCTAGATCCTCCATCTTGGACATGCGCAGAAGAAGCACTACAAGTATAGGAGGTTAGTGATTGCAGCGGCTTCTTTTTGATCTAAATAAAAAGGTGGTGCAATGTAGACTAGCCTCCTCGTGAAGCACCCCAGGCAACATGACTTTGTTGCAACTAAATAGTCTACACATTCTGGCTGCTGCACCTCACAAGGATTTCCCAGCAAGAAGCAGCAGCATGAATATTGAAAATACAAACAACGGCCCTTTTCAGAACCAACTAACAAAGGACATAGGAGATGTCCTGAAAATAGTACAACTTAATGTGGAAGGTATGAGCAGGGTTAAAGCTGACTATTTACTTAGGCTTATGAGTGATTACTTAGTGGATGTTTTCCTACTACAAGAAACTCATTGCATTGATGAAATCCAACTTAAAAATAGATGTAAACTTCTAGGATATTCTCTGGCTGTGGCCACTTACCATGTAATGTACGGCACTGCTACCTATGTAAAAAACAGCATAGATCAAGTACAAGATGTGAAAAGCCATACTGAAGCAAATGTATTTGTCACACAAATAAAAATTTCTAACATTGAAATTGCCAGCTTGTACAAACCACCTGCACAACCATGGGATGATAGTGTGCTGTCTAATATACAGCATCCCACAGTAATCATGGGCGATTTTAATAGCCAAAACACATTGTGGGGATACAGCAACATTAATGAAGATGGTGAAATTATAGCGCAGTGGGCAGACACTGAAAATGTCTTCTTGATCCATGATGGTAAGTATAAGGGTATGTTCTACTCAGCCAGATGGAGTAAGGTCTATAACCCTGATTTATGTTTTGTCTCCAGGGTCACACACAACAGACCATTGCACTGTAATAAAAGAGTACTCCCAGATTTCCCTCAAAGTAAGCACAGACCTCTGCTGTTAAATGTTGGAGTGCAGATCCCATTTGTAAGATTGACCCCTAAACCCCGATGGAAATTTCAAAAAGCCAAATGGAAAGCATTTGTTGCTGAACTCGACCACAACATTCAATGGATTCCCCCTAAGGTAGAAAACTACAATCGATTTGTGGGACTGCTACTTTCCATAGCTAAGAAAAACATACATCCTGGGCTGGAGTCAATAATGCACAGAGTTATACAATCAATATGTGGAGAGTCATGAGCCTGAAGTTGCTGATGAACTCCTCCAGTGTCTAGACTCCACCAGGAGAGAAAACTGATACACTCTCATGGAGCAAATTAATTTTCAACATGTCAGCAAAAAGGCTTGGTCCCTGCTCACAAAACTGGGAAATAGCTACATGAAACAAACCCAAAATACTGACAACATTGGTCCTAATGATGTTGCAATTAGAATTTTAAATCTTATGAGGAAAACATCAGGAATAAATAAAGAGAAGACTAGTGAAATCAAAAGGGTGAAAAAAGGCATAGTCAATGAGCTAACACCTGAAAGCAACATCAAAGAAAAATTTTCTACATCAGAAATAGCTGAAGCACTGAAAAAGATTTATCCACTGTGGTCAGGTGACAAGAATTTTCTCAATAAAGAAATGAATGTGGAAGCAGGAGGAAAATGATGCAGAGAAACAAACATGAACCTTGCTAATGAAATCAATGCCTGTAAAAGCTAACTATTTTTTTTGGGGGGGGGGTGTCTTGCTTACAGTTGTCTTAGTGGAGATGTGGTTAGAATATTTCAGAAGTAAATAATGGTCTTGAATGGAAGCAGAGCAAACAACAAGGCATTTGAAGCTACAGTATTTCAGAGAAAATGAAAAAAATGGGGGTGGGGGTTGACTGGCTACCATGGAAGAAGCACCTGAAATTCCACAAATCTACCCTTCCTGCCGTATGTTCTGTAGGGTGATGGATGGTGGTTTTTTTCCCACCAGTAACTGATGGTGGGAGGAGAAAGGACTACAGGGAATGCACCAATCATGTTTCAGGAATGGTTCCATTTTTTAAAAAAGGCACACATAGCAAAACTGCCCAGTATCCTTATTGAAGTGTAGTAAAGCTCATCCATGAGGACAACACAACTGATGTCAGTGCAATTTTCTGCTGACTCAAGGATGGGAGGAAAGGACACTATTCAATTTAAATCTTTATTGTCAGTGCACAACATATGTACAATGAGATTAGTTGAGCTCCCTCAGTGCACACACACCCCAACACAATACAACTCACAGTGAAGACAGAAAATCCCTAACCCAATAAATCATATTAACAAAACACCCAGTCCTATTGCACCAGTGTGAACATGTTACACATTGCACCAGCCCTGCAGTCCATCATACTACAGTTATGATGTTATTTCTCATTCAGGAGTCTGACAGCCCACGGATAAAAACTGTTCTTCAGTCTGTTTGTGCGGCTGGCTATACTTCTATATCTCCTTCCCGATGGTAGGAGGGTAAAGAAGTGGTGACCAGGGTGAGAGTCGTCCCTGAGAATTTTCCTCACTCTTCTAAGGCAACGAGCCCTAGCGATCTCATCTAGTGGTATCGGGGACAGCCCACGATGTTTTGTGCTGTACTCACCACCCTCTGTAATGTTTTTCTATCTGCGGCTGTCAGACCAGCATGCCATACCGTGATGCAATAAGTGAGGACGCTTTCTATTGTGGACTGGTAAAAGGAGGTCATCAGTTGTTGTTCCACCCTGTTTTTACGCAAGACCCTAAGGAAATGGAGTCTCTGTTGGGCCTTCCTGACCACCTGGATCATGTTGTTTTTCCAGGTGAGGTCTTCGCTGAGATGGACTCCCAGGAATTTAAAGGAGGAAATTCTCTCTACACAGCCCCCCTCAATGTAAAGTGGGGCAGGTTCCTCTTTCTTCCTCCTCTTCCACCAAGAGCCTTGGTGGCACAGCAGACTAAAGTGCTGTTAAGTAGCACCAGCTGCCTGCAATTACTGCAAGTTCAAATCTCACGAGGCTCAAGGTTGACTCAGCCTTCCATCCTTTCAAGGTAGGTAAAATGAGGACCCGGATTGTGGGGGCAATAAGCTGACTTTGTATAAAAAAGAACACCGCTTGGGGGGGGCGAAAGCCCTACTAAGCAGGTATATACAAAAGTATGAAGGCTATTGCTTAACGCATTGTAAGCCACCCTGAGTCTCCGGAGAAGGGCGCCATATAAATTGAACCAATAAATAAATAAATAAATAAATAAATAAATAAATAAATAAATAAATAAAGTCCAACACCATCTCCTTGGTCTTGCTGATGTTCAGGTACAGGTTGTTTTTTAAGAACCATGTGGAAAGTTTTTGAACCTCCCCCCGTACGCTGTTTCATCTCCACCTGTAATAAGACCCAGTATAGTGGTGTCATCTGCAAACTTAATGATCACAGTAGATGGGTCTGACGTTACACAATCATGTGTGTATAGTGAATACAGGTAGGGACTGAGCACACAGCCCTGTGGGGAGCCAGTGCTAAGCTTCAGGGGGGTGGATATGACAGACCCAACCCTCACTGTTTGTGGCCGGTCCCTCAGAAAGTCTTTGATCCAGTCACAGATGGAAGAGGGAAAATCCAAGTCAGTCAGCTTTTCGATAAGGATGCTTGGCAGAATGGTGTTGAAGGCCGAGCTATAGTCTATGAAAAGCATCCTGACATAGTTCCCGGGTTTCTCCAGATGGCTCGCTACAGAATGTAAAGGAGTAGCTATGGCATCATCTGTTGACCTATTCCCCCTGTAGGCAAACTGATATTTGTCGAAGTCCGGTGGGAGGCATGTCCTAAGGTGTTGGAGAACCAATCTCTCAAAGCATTTCATCACTACAGACGTTAATGCGATAGGTCTGTAGTCATTTAGGCAGTTAATTGCTGTTTTCTTCGGGACTGGGACAATAGTGGCTGCTTTCAAGCATGATGGAACACAGGCCGTTTGCAGGGAGATATTAAAGATCCTTGTTAGGACCCCTGCTAATTGATCTGCACAATTCTTTACCACTATCCCCAGCACCCCATCTGGGATGCCCACCATTAACCATCCCAGGTATGATAAGGGTTAACTCCACTTCCACCTAGATCCTCCCCGACCCCTCCTTACCTCAGCTCCGCCTCCCAGGTACTTAAGACATGGTCCAGGAGTCCAGAGGTCACTTCCAGCCAAATATCTGTAATAGAAACATTGATCAATAAAGAGAATTGGTTAACTGCATCCTGTGTTTGGAGTTATTGGGTAAGGTCCTAGAAATAAGTCACAAGTTGGTAGCAGAGGATGGTTTACCCACAACTCACAGAGATGGCAGAATCAAGAACCCAGACAGAGGCAGAGAAAAGAATGGCCACCAGAGACTACATCAAACAGATGAAAGAACTGCGGGCCCTCGAAGGTGCCACAGCAGGGGCCACCACAACTGAAGATGATGCAGACTACAACCCGAGTCCACAACCCAGGGACGAAGGGACAAGAGAAGAGACCTACTACTGCGAAAGGGCAAAGCCACCAAGCAACGAAGAATTCCGATCTACCATCCTGGAGATGATGGAAGCGACGGCCAGCAAAGAGGAGCTCATCGCGAAACTCCATAGCCTACTCGAAAGCAATGGAGCAGCGATGAGCATCCAGCAACAGAGAGAAGAAATCCCCAGCCTGGCAAGAGGAAGGTATCCCCAAGCTGAAGCTCCGGACGTAGAGGATTTCATTTCCGCGCCATGCTCTCGGCGGCCATCTTGGAATGGCCAACAGCCAATGGGAAGCCGAGATTCAAATCGAATGGCGGGAAACAACGAGAACCCCAACTTCGCTGGAGAAGACCCCCAAAACAACACCCAAGCAAGATCACAAGCCTGCGGGGGCTCACCCATCGAGCCCGAAGCAGATGAAATGATCGGAAACCTGGCTGCAGCACTCGGCTCAACACTTAAGCCCCAGGAGCCAGAAAGAAACAAACCGACGCTCAACACCCCCAAAAGAGCAGCAGGGTAGCCACCGGAACCCTTGCAACACCCCTGCAGACACCACGCGGGGCAACGCACCCCAAAAACTACACCCAAGACCCGGCCGCCTGCAGGACTGAATACCCGCAGGATTCGCACTCACTATCCGCCGCACCAACTTCCCTAGGCTGCGGAATGAGGAGAAGAAACAACGACTCACCAACCACACGGCCTCCACCAGGCTTCCTGACCCATCCGGAGGTTTCCCAGTGTCGCCCAGGATCCACCGCCGCCGCCGCTGCCACCGCCGCCGCCACCAAGCCGCCGAATCCGGGAGATCCTCAACTTACGACCGCCGCCGCGCCGCCGAGCTCCAAGGATCCTCGACCTGCGACCGCCTCGACTCCTCGCCTTCTTCCAGTCTTCGCCCAAGATGCAGGGGCCCAGCCATGGCATCCAACATCCAGGGAGGGCTACGGGCCCACCAGGAGTGAGCCCAGACCCCCACCGGCAGGCCTAGGCCTAGGCCTGAGAGCAGCAACAAGGAGCTCCTCACCAGACGATCTCCGGCGCGAAATGAGCTTCGCGCATGCCCAGTCGCCACCTACAGGAAGAGAAAGAAACATAGAGATAAGTACAAGGAACATAGAGATAAGTCAGTTCAGACTGGCAACAAGCATTCCCCCAGCATATTGCGAGTTCACTCACATAAAGAACCATGGACAGCACCAGACTGTAAGTAACATAACTTTTACTGCTGACAATCACAAGTTGAAATTAGATGGGTCCAATCTTTTGGAGTGGAACCATCAACTACAAATTGCTTTTCTAAAAGAAAATATGTTGTACTTATTTGATGACCCACCAAAGAAACCATGGACTTTTGAGATTGACTGTTTGCACCACAGAGCTTACTATCTATTAATGTCTAGCTTGTCACCCAGCATTTACCCCAGTCTTGGCCGCCACTTAACCGTGGCAGAGATATTGCAAAAAAAATTTAATTTGTTTTACAGTAAGAGTGCAGCCACTACAACCAAACTATCCAGGGAATTTTACTCAGCCAGGCATAAGGCAGGGACACCCATGGGGGAGCATATACTCAAGCTAAACGCCACCAGGGCAGAACTCATACAAAGGGGGGAAACCATTTCTGATGATAGCATGAAAAGCATCATCATAAACTCTCTAGACCCCAGTTGGGAGAACTTTATCATACAACTGGATAGTCTCAACATAGAGCACCTCTCTTTAGAGACATTATCCAACAGGCTGATAGCGGAGGACAGCCTGAGAAGGGACCGCTCATCAAGCCGCAGGGAGAACAGACCAATAAAAAGGGTAGACTTCCAGACCAGGGACCAAGACAAACCAGAATGCTTTAACTGTGGGTCTAGGAATCACTATAGGAGAGATTGCCCCAGAAACCAGGGGGACAGAGACCACAGCTACCATAGGGAAAGGCAAGGCTGCAAATCAGGTTACTCAGACAGGTGCTCCCCAGAAAGCAGGTTCAGGCGCAGGGACTCACCCAACCCCAGGGACAGGAGAGGATATAGGGATAGCTCCAGAGATAGTCAGACTGGGTCACTATACGAACTTAGAGACCACCAACACCCACATACCCAGGCAAAAGGAAGGAACACATGGCTCATTGACTCAGGAGCCACCAACCACACCACCAACAATAGAAACATACTGGAGGCATTCACGCCTAAGGAATACCACATCAATGTAGCCAATCAGAACAAGGTATTGGTGAAAGGAGAAGGGAGCGCACACATAGATGGAATAGGGAAGATAGAGGGGGTACTATTCATCCCAGAAATACCCCACAATATATTAGCAACACTCAAACTAAGTAAAGACTTGGGCATTGAGACAACCTTCAGGGAAGGGAAAGCATACATGACCAAAGGAAAGAGAAGCATAGGAAAGATCATCATAGAAGGGGGACTCACATACTTAGTACCCCAAGAACACACAAACACTAACTCAGAAAGTAACGAGAAAGAGACAAGTACGCCCACAGAAAATAGAGGGGGTGAAGGAGAACACACCGCAGGAGGCAAACCCACCACAGACACAACACACAAAGAGAAACTACACATTGGCAAACCCATTCATGATGGGTGCGCCCACTTACTGCACAGAAAATTAGGCCACACTAGTTTTCCAACGGTACAAAAGATGAATGAATGCTCAAATGGCTTGCCATTAAAGAACTGTAAAAATTATTTGGAGTGTTCTGTGTGTAAATGTTCGAAAATCAAAACCAAACCAAGGCCCAAGAAGGCCTCCTGCACCACCAACTCAATATTCCAATTAGTTCACATGGACGTGGTGGGACCCATGAGACCCTCTATTAAATACAAGAAGAGGTTCTTCCTAACCATAGTCGATGACTATAGCCGTTACAGATTTGTATACACCCTCAATCAGAAAAGTGAGGTGTTCCACAAATTTAAAGAGTTCTACAAGAGGGTAGAAACTCAACATAACATAAAAATAAAACAAATCATGACAGATAGGGGCTCAGAGTTCCTATCAAGGGACTTCTCCAATTAGACAAAGAAGCACGGGATACTATACTTCTCCTCTTCGCCTTTTTCACCATTCCAGAATGGAGTATGAGAACGCAGGAACGGCGTATTACAAACAATGGTAAGGTGCGTCTTAGAAGATGCCGGACTAGGGCAACACTTCTGGGCAGAGGCACTCACATATTCAAATTACACACTGAACAGAATATGGTCAAGCGTAGTGAACAAAACTCCCTACGAGGTCATGTACAATAGGAAGCCCCAGATAGCTCACCTGCACATATTTGGGGTAACTGCAGATGTACACATACACAAACAGTTAAGGAGAAAAGGGGACAAAGTGTCAAGGAGACTGAGATTCATGGGATATGAGTCCGGAACCAAAGGTTACAGGTTCATCGACAAGGACAACAGATTTGTTGTGTCCAGATCAGCTGTGTTCCACGAAAACACAAACTGGTCAAGAATACATCTCAATGAGGTACTGCCCGAGCAAGGAACTGATGACAATGCTAGAACCAATAACAAACCAGACACAACCGAAAGCGAGACACACGAGAAACAAAAACCCAAACACAAAAGGGTAAACACCAAAGAATGGAAAGAGAACCACCCCATCCTAAAGGTAAAAGTAGATGCGCTCACCGAGAGGGAAGCCCAACACATGCACGACTCAGAAACAATACCCAGCAGGCCCATAAGACACAACAGAAACAAATTACCTAAGAGATTCGACGATTACATACTCTCAATACACACAGGCACCACAACACCCAACTCCTACGAGGACATCCTTAAGTTACCACAAGAGGAAAGGGACAGATGAGAGGAGGCCATAGATAAGGAGATGAACAGCCTGAGAGAGTTGAACGTGTATACCCCATCCAGAGTGCCAGAGAACAAAGTAGCCATTGGGACTAAATGGGTTTTCAAAATCAAAGAGCTAGAGGACAATAAGAAACTGTACAAAGCTAGGCTAGTAGCACAAGGGTTTGCACAGAGGTACCCGGAGGACTACACTGACACATACTCACCCACGGTCAGGGCAGAGAGTGTAAAAAGTGCTCTAGTAATAGCCACAATCCTAGGGTTAGAAGTCTACCAGTTCGATGTGCAGACAGCCTACCTCCACGCGAAGCTAGATAAAGAGATCTTTGTCAGGGCACCCCCAGGGAGAAACACACAAGGGGAGGACACGTGGTTGCTGAACAAAAGTCTGTATGGGTTGAAACAGTCCGGTAAGAGGTGGTACGAGTGCCTAGCAAAGATCCTTAAGGACATGGGGTTCACAGCCACCTCTGCTGACCTATGCTTTTTCACCAAGAGAGAGGGCACATCCATAGAGTACGTACTCATCTACGTGGATGACATTTTGTACTGTGGCCAGCATAAACAAAGTTGTGACGAGTTTGCCAACCAATTGGGGAAACATTTTGCACTAAAGACTCTGGGAAAGGTGAACAAATACCTGGGTGTCCAGATTGATAGAACTCAGAAGGGATTCAAGATCTCTCAAAAGGAGAAAATACTGGACCTGTTAATTAAATGCAACATGAAGGAAGCCAAGCCATGTGACACGCCAATACATATTGACTTCCTAAAACACATGAATGAGAAAAGCGAGACCTTCAAGGACAATACCCTCTATAGGTCTGTTGTAGGGTCACTACTGTATATAGCTAATTGGACTAGGCCAGACATCCTCCTGGCAGTCAACCTGCTATCCAGACATGTCAGCGATCCAAAGATGTATCACTGGGAGGGGGTAAAACATGTGCTCAGATATCTAAAACACAGCATGGACGCATGCCTGAACCTAGAACCAGAGATGTCCAAAGAACCCATACTAACCTCCTATGCAGACGCTGACTGGGCAGGCGACACAAAAAGTAGAAAGAGCACATCCGGCTACGTATTCCTCATCAACGGCTGCCCAGTACACTGGTACACCGGAAAACAAAACCTGGTAGCCACCTCCACAGCTGAGGCAGAGTACATCTGCCTCTCCAAAGCAGCCAATAACCTGACATGGTTTGACGGTCTACTTACCAGCATATGGACGGAACCGGCCTACCCGATAGTAATACATGAGGACAATAAGGCAGCCATAGACATATCCATGGCAGAAGCAGTAGGCCAAAGGTCCAGACACATAGACATTAAGCACAAGCATGTCAGAGAATTAACGAACATTGGTTTTATTAAGGCTGTACATTGTGAGACCGTCGAGCAAGCCGCAGACGTCCTGACCAAACCTCTACCCAGCAAACAACATGCTTACCTTACGTCTAAATTAGGGGTACGGATACAAAACACACAAGCAGGTCCAACTGTTGGGCATTTAGAGGGGGATTTGTTATATATAAATGCCCACCATTAACCATCCCAGGTATGATAAGGGTTAACTCCACTTCCACCTGGATCCTCCCCTGACCCCTCCTTACCTCAGCTCCGCCTCCCGGGTACTTAAGACATGGTCCAGGAGTCCAGAGGTCACTTCCAGCCAAATACCTGTAATAGAAACATTGATCAATAAAGAGAATTGGTTAACTGCATCCTGTGTTTGGAGTTATTGGGTAAGGTCCTAGAAATAAGTCACACTGCAGCTTTGCAAGGATTCACAGCCTTTAATACAGCTCTCACTTGGTGTTCGTAGAGAGTGAGTGGCTTGGAATCCGAAGGCCGGCGGGCAGTGGCTATGGGATCTGGTCTTTTCACCTTGTAGCGGGCGAAGTACGCACTAAAGTAGCAGTCTAAATGAGCCCTAAGTTATGCTAAACTAATGCAAAAACTGTTCTACTTTTTAGCTTTGCTACCTCTGGCCCCTGGGTTTTATGGAGTGCCAAGAGAGTTGACATAGTAGGGTAGCCAGCTTGGCCTCTCCTGGGAAGAAGCCCTTATCATAGGTTTGAATTGGTTGTGTGCAGTGGTAGGCTGCAAATTTTTTAACAACCAGTTCTCTGCCCTAATGACTGACTGGGTGGGTGTGGCTGGGTGGGCGTGGCTGGGTGATCATGTGACTGGTTGGGCATGGCCAACTCGATGTCACTCATGTCAAGGGGTGCTTTGTCCAGCCCCTCCTCTCCCAGCCACTCCTCGTCACACGCGGTCTCAACCAACCTCAACGTATTTATAGTTCTGTAAAAATGTTGTTCACCTTTTTTCGATTTTATTATCTGCATCTACATACTATAGATACACTTTCATGGACCACTGAAAGGAGGAAATGGCTCACATGCTTTGCCCAAGAGTGTGATAGGCAGGTCACAAAACAGGCTTTTGAGGGGCTGCCACAAAGAAGGTGGGGGGGGAATGTATTTTCCAAAGCAGCAGAAGGCAAAACAAGAAGCTATGGATGGAAACTGAACAAAGAGAGAAGCAACCTAAAACTAAGGAGAAATTTCCTGACAGAACAATTAACCAGTGGAGCTGCTTGTCTCCAGAAGTTCTGGGTGCTCCAACACTGGAGGTTTTCAAGAAGAGACTGGAGAGCCATTTCTCTGAAATGGTATAGGGTCCCCCCACCCCCAAGGTCCCTTCTAAGTATTATTCTGATGCCTTTCCCAGGCCCTCCATTCAGATTTGGCATCCTCAGTTTTCCTGCCTGAGCAGGAGGTTGGACTAGAAGACCTCCAAAGTCCTTTTCAACTCTGTTATTCTTTTACTCCTGAGCTAAATAGCTAAGACCCTCATTGGGACCCTATCTCTTTTGCTCCCTCTGGACTAATAAGTTAAAGAGCTGCCTCTAGACATTTCTTTTAATAAGATTTTTAGAAACATGCAGTTGAAAGTCTTCATGTCTCCTTACCCTGAAGACCCAATCTCTCTCTCTCTCTCTCTCTCTCTCTCTCTCTCTCTCTCTCTCTCTCTCTCACACACACACACACACACACACACACACACACACACACACAAACACACAGAGGTTGGGTTGGATATCTCTCTCCCACCCACCCTCCCTCCCTGCTTTAGGCTTAGAAAGTCTGCCAGTGCTGTTCCTCATTTGGCAATGCTTAAGGAGAATTAGAGGCTAGAGAAAGTTGACATTCTCATCTCTGCTACAGGTGAGGCTGTCAGAAAGACTTTTTGGCAGGCACGCAATGCCTTCTCCTCAGCCTCTCAGCACTAATGAGAGATGCGGCTGTACTGCCCAGGGTAGGCAAAACGTCTCATTTTGTACAAACCATCTGCTGCCGGCAGATATGCACTTATGGGTGGCGTTGGCAGGTCCATCCAGGGCACGGAAGTTCTGCCACTAGCCCGGCAGTCCGGCTCGAGCCACGGGGTTTTAAAAAAAAAATATTTTCCCTACGGGGGGCTACCAAAATGGGAAGCGTGCCTCTGCCTGCATAACTAGCGGAAGACTCTCCACCCCGCAAAAAACAATGACTTGAAAGTGGCTCCTTTGCCATCAACCCCCATTCCCCCGCTGCCTTCCCCAAACACCTCCCCCCATTGCAAATGTGGCATGCCATTCAGGTGGGAAATGTCTGGAATGCAATAAAGCCCACCTACTCACCTCCTGCTGGCAGGCTGGCTAATGAGGTGAGAGGAGAGGGGGAGGCTGTCTCCGAGCGGTAGCATGCTCCGGCCCCCAAGGCTCCACTCGTTCTCCAGGCGGTACAGACCCTCAGGACCCGGGCCTTTGACTGATGTTGTGCAACACCAGGTCCGTAATACATAAAGCCCCCCTCATTTGTGATCTGGTTCAGGAGGGGGGAGCGGACCTGGCGGGTATTACGGAGACCTGGTTGGGCCCGGAGGGAGGGGTCCCTCTGGTAGAAATGTGCCCACCAGGCTTCCTGGCATTCCATCAGCCGAGGTCACAGGGGAGGGGCGGGGGAGTAGCGGTTATTATTAGAGAAGGCCTTAGGCCGAGGGAGGCCACTGTTCCTCAGACAGCCGGTTGTGAGACCCTCCTTGTGAAGTGGGGTCATGGGGTTCAGAGGGGTTTGCTGATCACGTACCTGGCTCCCTGCCACGTGGCAGCAGCCCTGCCCGAGCTACTCAACGTTATCGCCGTGGTGGCGGTTGATACCCCCAGACTTAAGGTCATGGGGGATTTCAACCTGCCGTCCGTGGGTGAGATGTCTGAGGTGGCTCGGGAGTTCATGGCTTCCATGACGGCTATGGATCTGACCCAACTAATTCATGGCCCTACGCACATGGGGGGAAACACACTGGACCTGATTTTTGTCTCTGGACAGTGGCTGAGTGATCTCGAGATAGGGGACATAGTCATCGAGCCCTTGTCATGGTCAGATCACTCTCTCCTTCGCCTTGACCTTCGAACCGCTGCACCCCGCCGCAGGGAGGCGGAACCGATGAGATGGTACCGCCCCAGGCGCCTGATGGAACCTGATAGGTTCCAGATGAAGCTTGGGCCAATTCCTGAGGTTCTGGCTCACGCCTCGACTGGAGACCTAGTGGCCGCCTGGGATAGGGCGGCCGCTGGAGCTCTGGATCGAGTCGTGCCTTTGCGGCCTCTGACCCGGCGTCGATCTCACCTGGCTCCTTGGTTTACTGAGGAGCTGAGGGAGATGAAGCGCCAGAAAAGACGCCTAGAGAGTAGTTGGAGGGCCAGTCTTTCTGAATCTGACCGGACACTGGTAAGATCTCATATTAAGAATTACCTAGTGGCAATAAAAGCAGCAAAATGCACTTATCTTGCTGCTCTTATTGCGTCATCAGATAACCGCCCAGCCGCCCTGTTTAGGGTGACCCGCTCCCTGCTCCACCAGGAAGCGAGGGAGGACCCCTTGGAGGGAAGAGCCGAGGATTTTGTTCAGTATCTGTATGACAAAATCACTCAGATTCGGGAAGATCTGGACTCCGACTGGGTAGATCCAGCGGGGATGACAGGGGCAGGTCCTGAGAATGTTATCTGGGATGAGTTTGATTCTGTGACCCCTGAGGACATGGACAGGATTCTGGGTAGACTGAATGCGACCACATGTTTGTTGGACCCGTGCCCCTCCTGGTTAGTGCTGTATTCCCGGGAGGTGACGCGAGGCTGGCTCCAGGGGATTATAAATGCTTCATTGAGTGAGGGTGTCTTTCCCGCCGCCTTGAAAGAGGCGGTGGTGAGACCTCTCCTCAAGAAGCCTTCCCTGGACCCGGCAACATTGGCTAACTATCGTCCAGTCTCCAACCTTCGCTTTGTGGCGAAGGTTGTTGAGAGTGTGGTTGCACGACAGCTTCCCCAGTACCTGGATGAAACGACGTATCTAGATCCATTCCAGTCGGGTTTCAGGCCTGGGTACAGCATGGAAACGGCATTGGTCGCGTTGGTGGATGATCTCTGGAGGGCTCGGGACAGAGGTTGTTCCTCTGTCCTGGTCCTATTAGATCTCTCAGCGGCTTTTGATACCATCGACCATGGTATCATGCTGCACCGGTTGGAAGAGTTGGGGGTGGGAGGCACCGTATTACGGTGGTTCTCCTCCTTTCTCTCCGACCGGTTGCAGTCTGTGTTGACAGGGGGGCAGAGGTCGACCCCGAGGCCCCTTATATGTGGGGTGCCACAAGGATTGGTCCTCTCGCCCCTTCTGTTCAACATTTATGTGAAGCCGCTGGGCGAGATCATCCGTGGTTTCGGGGTGAAGTACCACCAGTACGCTGACGACACCCAGCTGTACATCTCCACCCCAGACCACCCCAACGATGCCCTTGAAGTGATGTCCCGGTGCCTGGAGGCCGTACGGATCTGGATGGGAAGAAACAGGCTCAGGCTCAACCCATCCAAGACCGAGTGGCTGTGGTTTCCGACGTCCCGATATAGTCAGCTGGTGCCATCGCTGACTATTGGGGGCGAAGCATTGGCCCCCACGGAGAGGGTTCGCAACTTGGGTGTCCTCCTGGATTCACGGCTGTCTTTAGAAGAGCACTTGACAGCTGTGACCGGGAGGATTTTTCATCAGGTCCGCCTGATTCGCCAGTTGCGTCCCTTTCTGGATTGGGACTCGTTACGCACGGTCACTCATGCCCTCGTCACCTCCCGTCTGGACTATTGTAACGGTCTCTACATGGGGCTCCCCTTGAGGAGCACTCGGAGGCTCCAACTGGCGCAGAGTGCGGCCACGCGGGTGGTGATGGGAGCGACGTGGCGCTCCCATGTAACGCCTCTCCTGTGTGAGCTGCACTGGCTCCCGGTGGTCTTCCGAGTGCGCTTCAAGGTCTTGGTTATCACCTTCAGAGCGCTCCATGGCTTAGGACCTGGCTATTTAAGGGACCGCCTGCTGCCACCAATAGCCTCCCACCGACCAGTACGCTCCCATAGAGAGGGGCTCCTCCGGGTGCCGTCGGCCAAACAATGTCGACTGGCGGCCCCCAGGGGGAGAGCCTTCTCTGTGGGGGCACCTACGATCTGGAACGAGCTCCCCCCGGAGATACGGAGGATTCCGGATCTGCGTACCTTCCGTCGCACGCTTAAGACGTTTTTATTCCATCAAGCTGGCCTGACCTAAACTTTTCCTCTTTTTAAATGGAATTTTAAATTTGGTTTTAATTTATTGGGGTTTTAAAATGTCTCAGCCAAATTTATTTAATTAGTTTTATCTCTATTTTAAATTTTGTATCTATATGTTTTATTTTATGGCTGTTCACCGCCCTGAGTCCTTTGGGAGTAGGGCGGTATACAAATTTAATAAAATGAAATGAAAATGAAAATGAGAAGCTGGAGGGGAACCGATCGAAGCCCTTCGAAAGCAAGGGGCTGAAGGAAAGTGCATGTGCTACGGCATGCTGCGGATGCCCTTGCTCGCCCCTTTGCCTGGCTTCCTTCCTCCCACGGTCTCCTCAGTGCTCGCTCGTGCTTCCCCTCCCCAGTCTAGCTTGATTGCAGGCGGAGCCACATTGCCCTTTGCAAGCCCGCTGTCGGTGAAGCTGGGCGCTGATGAGGGCTGGCTTTTTGCATAGCTTTGTCCAGCTGCCCGGGGGGGAAATGGCTTCCACCCCAGGCCCCTGTCCATTCCCCCCCCCTGACAGATGGACAAAGCTAGGCAAAAAGCCAAGAGAAAAGGCATTTCATTTCACTTTGCAAGAGCAGAGTCGGAACAGCAAAGGCAGTGATGGTTCGGCCTGCCTGCTGGCCTCTTTATTCCCCCTTGCTCCCGAGGTATCCAGGTAGCACAACACAAGGCCACGAAGGCTTTATAGTGTTTCTGGGATGACGGGAGTGTGCTGCTGCTGCTGCTGTTCCAGAGGGCGGGGTGCTGGTGGTGGCTGGGAGGCCAGGCACTCCCACAACCTGACTGGGTGGGCAGGTGAGGGGCGGCTGGTGAAGGGCGATCATTCCTTTGCTCGTGGTCCCCAGGGGACTGGGCCCCAGCGGGCTTGGGCTAGGCGGCTGGCTTGCGCAGGGATGGCAGGTATCACTGCTCAGGGGGTGCCTCCGGGCCTGGATGTGGCTGAGAAGTAAGTTTTCCAAGGATCTTGCCCAATAATCACAGACACGATAGGCTTTAAGTTCAATGTATTTATTTACTCCATTTCTTTCTTTTCAGGTACTCATTTGGAACTGGTCCTGGACTTCTGTGCACAGCCTTATATATGGAGGAGGTGGAGTCAAGGTAAGGAGGGGCCATGGGAAGGGCTAGGTGAGGGAGGAGGGGTCAGTGGGTCAGTCTATGCAATGGTGTATACACAGTTAGGCATTTACTCGTAACAAATCCCCCTCTAAATGCCTAACATTCGGGGTTGATTCTGTACCCGACATGGTCACCCCTAGTTTTGATGTGAGATATGTGTGTTGCTTGTTTGGTAATGGTTTCGTTAGAATGTCCGCGACTTGCTCAGAGGTTTCACAATGTACGGCCCTAATGAAACCTACATTTGATAACTGCCTGACGTGCTTATGCTTGATGTCGATATGTCTGGACCTCTGACCCACTGCTTCTGCATTGGAGATGTCTATGGCTGCTTTATTGTCCTCGTGGATAGTTATAGGGTAAGCCGGTTCGGTCCATATTTCAGAGAGCAGGTCATCAAACCACACTAAATTGTTAGCTGCCTTTGATAGGCAGATGTACTCTGCTTCTGCCGTGGATGTGGCAACCAGGTTCTGTTTGCCGGTATACCAGTGTACCGGGCAGTTATTGATGAGGAACACGTAACCTGATGTGCTTTTCCTGCTCTTGGTATCACCTGCCCAGTCAGCGTCCGCATAGCAGGTCAGCGCCGGTTCTTTGGATTTGGATGGTTCCAGGCATAGGTACACGTCTATGCTATGTTTCAGGTACCTGATTACTCGCTTCACCCCTTCCCAGTGGTATACCTTGGGTTCACTGACATGTCTGGATAATAAATTAACAGCTAAGCTGATATCGGGCCTTGTCCAATTGGCAATATACAGGAGGGATCCAATGACAGATCTATACAAGGTGTTGTCCTTAAATGACTCCCCCTCTTCGTGCATATGTTTCAAGAAGTCTGTTTGCATGGGGGTTTCGCATGGCTTAGCATCCCTCATGTTGCATCTATGTATAAGTTCTAATATTTTCTCCTTTTGAGAAACCTTGAACCCGTTCTCTGTTTTCTCGATTTGTACTCCTAGATACTTATTGACTTTCCCTAGGGTCTTGAGTGTGAATTGTTTCCCCAGTTCTCTGGCGAATTTATCGCAATTTTGCTTGTGCTGCCCCATGTACAGGATGTCGTCTACGTAAACGAGTGCGTATTCGACCGATGTGCCCTCCCTCTTGGCGAAGAGGCAGAGGTCTGCTGATGTGGTGGTAAAACCCATGTCCCTGAGTGTTTTGGCTAGGCATTCATACCATCTTTTCCCGGACTGTCTTAAACCGTACAAACTTTTGTTTAGTAGCCAAGTGACTCCCTCTTTCGCGCCTTTCCCTGGGGGTGCCCTGACATATATTTCTTTGTCTAACTTCGCATGGAGGTATGCGGTTTGAACGTCAAATTGGTAGACTTCTAGGCCTAAGATAGATGCAACTACTAGGGCGCTTTTGACACTTTCTGCCCTAACTGTGGGTGAGTAGGTATCCGTGTAGTCGTCTGGATACCTTTGGGTGAACCCCTGAGCCACGAGTCTAGCCTTGTAGAGGGCCTTGTTGTCTTCGAGTTCCTTGATTTTGAAAACCCACTTTGTGCCTATGAGTGTCTTATCGGCTGGGACCTTAGAGGGGGTGTACATGTTCAGTTCGCACAGGCTAGCCATCTCCCTTTCCATAGCTTGCTCCCACCTATCTCTCTCTACCTGCGGCAGGCTAATGATTTCTTCGTATGAGTTGGGTGTTGTTCTATTTGGGTGAATGGACATGACATAATCTTCAAATCTCTTGGGCATTTTATTTCTGTTGGGTCTGATAGGTCTCATGGGTCTTGTGTCGGTGTCGTGCATGTATTTGACCTCCTTCTCTGTGACCATGTCTACCTTGATGATGGGGTGGTCTTCCTTCCACCCCTTGGTGGCTACCTCATGGTGTCTTGGTCTTTGTCTGTCTTGTGTATTTGCTTCTAATGTGATGGGTTTGCTTTTGTCCCTTGATTCGTTTGTGTCTTCCTGTCTGATGAGTGTCTCGTTGAGGTGTATCTTAGACCAGTTGGCGTTCTCATGGAACACCGCTGTTCTGGATACGATGAACCTGTTGTCCCTGTCAATGAATCTATAGCCTTTTGTGCCTGGTTCATACCCCATGAACCTTAATCTCCTGGAGACCTTGTCTCCTTTTCACCTCAGTTGCCTGGGGATGTGCACATCCGCCGTGACTCCAAATATGTGCAGGTGCGCAATCTTTGGCTTTCGGTCGTACATCACCTCATAAGGTGTTTTCCCTATTACGCTAGACCAGAGTCTGTTCAGCGTATAATTTGAGTAGTTGAGAGCTTCCGCCCAGAATGGCTGTCCTAACCCCGCATCCTCTAGGGCGCATCTCATCATTGTTTGTAGGACTCCATTCCTCTTCTCTACGACTCTATTTTGGAACGCGGAAAAGGGAGAAGTCTTGTAGTGTATTATCCCGTGCATCTTTGACCAGTTCGAGAATTCCCTCGATAAGAACTCAGACCCCCTATCTGTCATTATTTGCCTTATCTTTGTGTTGTGTTGCATTTCCACTCTCTTATAAAACTCTTTAAATTTTTGGAATACCTCGTCTTTATGATTAATGGTATACACAAAGCCATAGCGGCTGTAGTCGTCTACTATTGTCAGAAAATATCTCCTTTTGTATTTTATAGAGGGCTTCATGGGGCCCACAATGTCCATATGTACCAGGTGGAAGATAGAATTGGTGGTACAGGTGGGTTTTCTAGGTCTGGGTTTGGTTTTTAACTTAGATTATTTACATACAGAACACTCTAAGTAGTTTTTGCAGTTTTTTATTTTCAAATTACTGGTACATTCTGTCATTTTTTGGATGACTGGGAAGCTGGCATAGCCCAATTTTCTATGTAGCAAATGGGCGCAGTCATCGTGAATGGGTTTGCCTATTAACAATTTCCCTCTGTGTGTTGTGTTGTTTTCAGTGGGGTCATCTTCCCTGCCCCCCTCTGCCTCAACATGTGTGTTGACTTTATTCTCAGTGTTTTCTAGTTGGGCGATAACTTGGGTCTGGTTATTCTTTTTAGGGTGGAGGTATGTTAGTCCTCCATCAATGACTATTTTGCCGATGCTTTCCCTGTCTCTGGTCATGTAGGCTTTTCCCTCTTTGAAGGTGATCTCTATGCCCATGTCCTTGCTCAGTTTAAGCACTGCTAAAATGTTGTGGGGTATTTCGGGTATGAGTAATACCCCCTCTACTTTGCCTATTCCGCTTATGAAAGTGTTTCCTCTCCCTGTTACCAGGACCCTGTTTTGATTGGCCACCTTAATGTGGTAGTTTTCCTCTGTGAATGAGGTCAGTATCTTTCTGTCATGAGTTGTGTGGTTGGTAGCTCCCGAGTTGATGAGCCATGCTTCTCCTTCTCTAGTTTGTGGGTGTGTGTGGGTGTTCTCCCCGATCCCATACATGGACCCTGGTCGGCTCTCCCTAGAGCTGTCCCTGCTTCCCCTTCTGTCCCTTGGGTCGGGGAAGTCCCTGCGCCTGTATCTGTTTTCTGATGGGGATCTATTGGGGGGGCCCGGCTTCCTGCCTCCCCTTTCCCTTTGGTAGGTGTGGTCCCTTCCCCTTGAGTTTTTTGGGCAATCCCGTTTATAGTGGTTCTTTGAACCACAAGTGAAACATTCTGGGTAGTCTAGGTTCCTGGTTTGGAACTCAACTTTCTTAGTTGGCCTGCTGTCCCTGCGGCTGATGGAGCGGTCCCTCCTTAAGCTATCTTCTGCTATTATTCTATTTGTCAGTGACTCGAGTGTGAGGTGGCCTAAGCCTATGCTATCCAGCTGCATTATAAAATTGTCCCAGCTGGAGTCCAGGGAGTTGATGACAATGCTCTTCATGCTCTCTTCAGATATATCCTCCCCCCTTTGTATCAGCTCAGTTCTTGTGGCATTCAGGTTCAGTATATGTTCACCCATGGGAGTCCCTGCTTTATGTCTGGCAGAGTGGAATTCCCTGGATATCCTTGCTGTGGTGGCAGCGCTTTTACTATAGAACAGATTAAATATTCTCTGCTGTATCTCAGACACAATCAGATAATGGCTTAGGCTGGGGTATATACCTGGTGGGATACTTGCTATGATTAAATAGTAAGCCCTGTGATGTAGGCAATCTGTTTCTAAAGTCCAAGGTTTTGTGGGGGGGTCATCAACTAAAAACAGTAGATCCTCTTTTAAAAATAAAACCTGGAGTTGGTGATTCCACTGCATAAGGTTTGATCCATCTAATTTAAGAGTGGGAAAGTTAGCTGGTAAATTCCCTGAGTTGTGTGATGAATTACTCACAGTCTGTTGCTGCCCATCTGTACAGACTTGGATTTATGTTCTCTCCTTCTCTTCTTGCAGGAGCCGACTGAGCATGTGCGAAGCCCATTTCGCGTCTGTAGCCGATGGGAGAGTAGCTGGCTGTTGCTGCTCTTAGGCCTCGGCCTAGGCCTCCAGTTGGGGGTCCCATCTCACTCCTGGGGTGTCCGGCTTCATCTCTGGAGGCAGGCATCCATCGCTGGGCATCCGGATCCATGCAGGAGGCTGGAGAGAGTCGAGGAGGCGAGGCGGTCGTAAGTCGAGGACTTCTGGGGTTCTGCGGCGTGGCGGCTGCGGTGGGTCCCGATCCTTGATTGCTGGTCCCTGGGCACTTGAGTAGGCCGGGCGGAGGCCGCATGGGGGTTGAGTAGCTGGTGTGGCCTCTTCCCCTCAGGTCTCTTATGCTTGGTGCTGCGGGTGCTGGGTTCGAGTCCTGCCATCTGCATGATTCAAGCGTAGTTGGTGCCCTGCGGTTGTCTTCGTGGGGGTTGGTCATCGGGTGGAGTATCTGGGGGGGGTGCTATCATCGATGCCCCCCCCGTAGCACCCTCGGTTCGCAGCGGTGTCTCTGAGGTGCGTGGCTGGCGTGATGGGGTTGCGTGCAGGGCCTATCGCGGCTGCTGGGGTCCCGGGTGTCTTTCTGGCTTCGAGCTCGGGAGGCGAGCTCCAGATGCCTTGGTGTGTCCCTTCTGGGGTGCCTTTGGCTGTTCCCCCATTTGTTCTGGGGTTTCTTTCATTTCGCGCCATTGGATTTGAATCCTGGCTCCCTATTGGTCGGTGGCCATCCCAAGATGGCCACCGGGAGCATGGCGCGAAACTGGAACCGCTTGGGTCTTGGGTCCATGCCAGGGGGTATCTCTGTCTTACCGGTCTGGCAGCCTCGTGGTCTTGCTCCTGGGGGCTCATCGCTGCTCCCTGGTCATCTAGAAGGTCCCGGAGCTTCGCGATGAGTTCATCCTTGCTTATGGAGGCGTCTATCATTTTCTGTATGGTGTCCTTTAGTTCATCTCTCTCGGGTGATCTGTCTCTGGCGTGCCTGGCTGCACTTTCTTTTGGCCTCACGCTTCTGTTTGTTTGGTCCAGTTCCTCCATCTCCAAGGCAGTTGGGATTCTGGCGGTGGCACCTTCAGGTTCCCCCAGCTCTGCCATCAGCCTGGTGGTGGACCTTGTGTTCATCCTTCCTTCCATTTCCGATTTTAGTTCTGTTTATTGGGCAAAACCATCCTCTGCTACCATATTGAGAAGTAAGTTTTCCAAGGATCGTGCCCAATAATCACAGACACGATAGGCTTTGAGTTCAATGTATTTATTTACTCCATTTCTTTCTTTTCAGGTACTCATTTGGAACTGGTCCTGGACTTCTGTGCACAGCCTTATATATGGAGGAGGTGGAGTCAAGGTAAGGAGGGGTCATGGGAAGGGCTAGGTGAGGGAGGAGGGGTCAGTGGGTCAGTCTATGCAATGGTGTATACACAGTTAGGCATTTACTCGTAACAGTGGCGGACTGCCCTCCCCCAGGCAGCTCCAAAATTAAATGCGGAAAGCGGCATACCACGGGAGGGATACTCACTTGAGACCTGCCCATTTGGTCGAAGGTCCACCTTGGGTGCAACATGGCAAGGCTTGGCGAATTGGCCTCCTTTTGGGCCTGGCTCTCAGCTGCCACCTGCTCAGCCTCCCCTCCACCTCGGGTCCCACATCCAACCTGCAACAGGGGACTTGCCGCTTCTGGGTGGCGGGTGAGTGACCCTTTGGGGGAGAGCACTGCGCTGAGGTGCTGTGTGCCCAGACAGGCGCTTTCTCTTGGGCCTCCCTCCCGGAGCCGAGCCCGAAAGATGGCCAAGCCTCACCGTGTTCCCCCCCTCGCCCGTAGCCTTTAGACGAGTGTGGCAGGCCCCCTCCCCCACCGTTGGCCATACCTTCTCAGGCCAGGTGAAGAGTGGCTGCATGGGAGGCAGCTGGGCGAGGAGCAGAGATTGCAAAGGAGGCTCACCAGGTAGAGATCAGCTGGGCCCCGTGGTAGAGGCAAGCAAGGGAACCAGAGAGCAGCAGTAGCTATGCCGCGGGTGTGACTCTAGGCATTGGCCAAGGTGGGCAAGGCATGATAAGGAGTTGAGTGGGAGGGGACGGGTGGGCAGGGAGAGGCGGGGCCAACACTGCTTTTGGCTTCATTTATTTTCTCAGCTTTTGAAGCACACACTCAGTGAACCGGTTGTTCAACCGGTAGGATCCCACCCCTGCCCTGGACTGACCAAAGCCATGGTCCTAGGACTGGCGTGGCTGAAAAAATGGAACCCCACTGTTGATTGGGACAGAAACCAGTGGTGAATGCAGAGAAAAGCCAAAGGATTAGTGAAAGTGCTGAGAGCCAGCCACACGCCAACGTTTAGAGAAGTGAGAATGGAAACTGCCAATACACTAAAGAGAGGCAATGAGCTCAAGCCGTTGATTCCTGAGGAATACCATGACCTAGCTGAGGTCTTTAGTGAAAGGGAATCAGACATGCTCCCACCCCACCAGTCCACAGACTGCGTGATCAAGATCATGCCAGGGTCTAAATTACCTAAGCCAAAGATGTACTCAATGACCCCAGGGAAATGGAAGAGCTCCGGGCATTTATAGACAAAAATTTGGCTAGGGGTTTTATTCAGCCAGCAAAATCAAGGATGGCGGCCCCTGTGCTCTTGAAGGAAAAGAAGGATGGAACCCTTAGGCTATGCTTAGACTATAGAGGACTGAACTGTATTTGCATAGAAAATATGTACCCTATCCCATTAATGAAAGACATGCTAGGACACCTAGCCAAAGGGAGGATCTTCACCAAATTGGATTTGAGGGAGGTGTACTATTGAGTGAGGATCAAGGATTGAGTGAGGATCAACTGCGCATGCGCTAGATGGCGGACCTCCAAGGGGCTCACTGGTGAGGCCGATGAGGGAACGGAGGACTTTGGGAATGTTGGAGGCCGATTTAACGATCTTGGGCCCCACATTCAGCATGCCGAAGGTCTGGCGGTTTGGATGAGCCATCCCCCGGCGGGATCGGCTCATGGATGGCAGAGCTGCGATGAGGATTGCGATCGGAGCACTGTGAGGAGGGCGGCGGCCTCCAGGATTACTCAGCAGCCGCGATGCCCCGGAGATCGGGCAATTACTCTGTGGCCCGGAGGCTCTCAGGCCGCATCAAATGGATATTTAGCCCAGACCTGAGGATTGGGGGGTGTATGGCCCAGCTGCTGATGAGGCTTAAAATCCCCCCCAAACGGACCTGGACCTGGGAAGAGCGTGGCCTGAGAAGACGGGTAGGACTTTGGGGGGGAATTGGCCCAGAAAAGCTAAAGGAGGTGAGGTGATAGAGGAGGATTGATGAATAGCCAGCTGGTCTCCCCCTTGGATTCACTCCCCCCCCCCGTGTGAAACAGCCTTCCCCTGTTACTGCCCGGACTCTCCCTTTGTGGTCGGGTCATTTTTTCCATCAACTCTGACTCTGGGACTTTACTATCACCCCCTTTGAACTTAGTGTCGTTTGATCTCTATCTCCTCATTGCTGCTGTTTGTTTCAGCCCTGCCTCCCAATTACCGCCTTCTGGCCTAGGCATGGGGGAAGGGAGATTGCAGGTTTGGAAGGAGAAACTGAGAGTCCTGGACAATGGCTGCTGCTCCATCTGCAGGAAAAGAGTTGAACTCTGCTGGCCTTATGTCATCCAGCCTCTGTGAGAGAATGGCTGTGGCCATTTGCTTGCACTGCAGCTATCTGACCTGGACGCCCCATCGCTGTGAGAGAGTGAGAGGCTCCAGTTTTACCCAGATCCAACCGTATTGCTATCTCGCACCTCTAGGACCATCGCTGACACCCAGAGTTACTCTCCCTTACCTTGTCATACTTATATGGCTTACACCTCGGCGGATCTGCTCGCGCTGCAAGATGCCCCCCTCTCGCGGCGATGGCCTTCCACTTTATCGAAGGCCTACCTTAAGGACAGGCTTTGGAGCCACGAGAGGTGGCATGTTTTAAAGTGGGGATTGAGGGGTTTTTTAATTAGGGCTTTTAATAATTTTTTAAGGGGAACTGGGAGGGCGACCAAGGGGGATGGGGGGGGTAATCCACCAAGGTCGGGGCCGAGCCCGGCACGGGGTAACAGTTTGGCGGGTGCAGGACGAGGGATTGGGGAGGGGAAGGCGGGCTATCTTAATGAGGGATGTACCATCAGCACGGTGGATGGGAGGGGCAGATATGGCGGGAGCAGGGGACCATATCATGTCTTGGGGGTGCATACTCGCTACTTGAGAGCTATTGCGTGCCCCGGTACCCAAGGCTCCTCTCGGATACTAGGTGGCACAGTTACTCAGGACCTGGGCCTCCGGCTGATGCTGTGCAACGCCAGGTCCGTGGTAAATAAGGCCCCCCTCATTTACGATCTTATTCAAGAAGGGGGAGCGGACCTGGTGGGTATTACGGAGACCTGGTTGGGCCCGGATGGAGGGGTCCCTCTGGTTGAGATGTGCCCACCAGGCTTCAGAGCATTCCATCAGCCAAGGGCCGAGGGAAGGGGCGGGGGGTGGCGGTTATTATTAAAGAAGGTCTTGGTCCGAGAGAGACCACTGTGTCACAGATTGCCGGATGTGAGTCCCTCTTTGTGAGATGGGGTCATGGGGTTCAGATGGGCTTGCTGCTTACATACCTGGCTCCATGCCGCGTAGCAACGGCCCTGCCCGAGCTACTCGACGTGATAGCCACGGTGGCAGTTGATACACCCAGGCTTATGGTCATGGGTGATTTCAACTTGCCGTCCGTTGGTGAAACGTCGGAGATGGCTCGGGAGTTCATGGCTTCCATGACGGCCATGGACCTGACCCAGTTAGTTCATGGCCCCACTCACAGGGGGGGACACACTCTGGACTTGATTTTTGTCTCTGGCCAGTGGTTGAGTGGTCTTATTATAGGGGATATAGACATGGAACCCTTGTCATGGTCAGATCACTCACTCCTTCGTCTGGACCTTCGAACCACTACACCCCGCCGCAGGGAGGCGGAGCCAATTAGGTGGGTCCGCCCCAGGCGCCTGATGGATCCTGATAGTTTCCAGATGGAGCTTGGGCCATTTCCTGAAGATCTGGCACACGACTCGGCCGAGGACCTGGTGGCTGCCTGGGATCGGGCAGCTGGTGGGGCCTTGGATCGAGTTGTGCCTTTGCGGCCTCTACCCGGTGCCGATCCCTCGCGGCTCCTTGGTTCTCCGAGGAGCTGAGGGAGATGAAATGCCAGAAAAGACGCCTAGAGAGCGGTTGGAGGGCCAGTCTCGCTGAATCTGACCGAACACGGGTAAGGTCGCATATTAAGACCTACCTAGTGGCGATAAAAGCGGCAAAGTTTAATTACTTTTCCGCTCTTATTGTGTCATCAGCGAATCGTCCGGCCACCCTGTTCAGGGTGAACCACTCCCTGCTCCACCCGGGAGTGCAGGAGTCACGGGAGCCGCATGGCGCTCCCATACAACACCTCTCCTGCGTGAGCTGCACTGGCTCCCAGTGGTCTTCCGGGTGCGCTTCAAGGTGTTGGTTATCACCTTTAAAGCGCTCCATGGCATAGGACCTAGTTATCTTCGAGACCGCCTGCTGCTACCGACGGCCTCCCATCAACCTGTGCGCTCTCACAGAGAGGGCCTCCTCGGGGTGCCATCAGCCAAACAATGTAGGCTGGTGACCCCCAGGGGGAGGGCCTTCTCTGTGGGGGCACCTACCCTCTGGAATCAGCTGCCCCCAGAGATAAGGAGAATCCAAGACCTCGGTGCCTTCCGCCGTGCCCTTAAAACCTTCTTTTTCCAGCAAGCCAGGCTGGCCTAACACTTTTTAAAATGTTTTTAATTGTTTGTTATTGTTTTTTTTTTTTATTGCAAAAGTTTTACAATTACATTTTCACCCCTTTTCCCCCCCCACCCCCCAAACTTCCCAACCTCCCTAACCCTCCCTAACCCTCCCCTCCCCCCAGACTTCCCTATAATATACTCATATTCATAAAGAACCCTAATATAACACTTATATATAAACTTGAACCCCTCCCTCCCCTGTATAATTTTTCTCTTTATCTCATTACATTAAAAAATTTCTAGTACATTATTTTCAAATAAAAGCTATTTGATACTTTCTAGTTTGATATTTGTTCTGAACATATTCTATCCACCTTTTCCATTCCCACTCATAAGTCTCTTGTGAACAGTCTTTTAAATATGCTGAAATCTTCGCCATCTCTGCAAAACTGGCCATCTTCAAAGTCCATTCCTCAATAGTGGGCAAAGCTTCATTCTTCCAATATTTACCTATCAATAATCTTGCTGCTGTTATCATATACAATATCAATTTTGTTTCACCCAATGTAAAACCCTTAACTATACACAATAAAAACAGTTGTGGAGAAAATTGAATTTTTTTCTTCAAAACATTCTGCATGACCCACCAAATTTTTATCCAAAAAGCCTTAACTTTCCTACAGGTTCTTCAAAATTCTGTGCCCACTTAATCATACAGTCTTTAACTAATTCAGTTTCTGAATCTCTTTCTAGCAAAACATTATAAAGCCTTTTAATATGCATTGGACCTTTCTCTCTTATATGTCTAACCAATTCTTCCTCATGCAACATAATACCAGTTTTTTGGTCCTCTTTCCATCTCAATTGTAATTGATTATATTGTAACCAAGTTAAATTAATCCCTTCATCCAACAGTGTCTGCAATGTCTTCAGCTGCCATCTGCCCGCATCTGTAAAAAGAACCTCTTTATATAAAAACCCCCCGAGTGACATTATATTTGTATTCCACAAAGTATGACCAAGATCCAGCCATAGCGGTATTTTATAATCCCATTTGAGTCGGTGCTTCTTCCAAACTCTCATCAAAGAATCTCTAAGTATATGACTTTTAAATACTTTATCTACTTTGTCATCGTAAAATAAGTAAGCATGCCATCCAAATTCAAGATCAAAACTTTCTGCATTCAATATTCCAGTCTTTTTCCTTCCAAACCAATCACTTGTTAAAGTTAAAGCTGCTGCATCATAATATAGCTGTAAGTTTGGAAGTTTAAGACCTCCTCTTTCTGGAACATCTTGCATAATTTTCAATTTCACTCTCGGCTTCTTCTCGTTCCAGACAAACTTATTCACTCCAGATTGCCAAACTTTCAATTGTTTATCACTTTTAAGCACCGGAATCATTTGAAACAAAAAAAGAAATCTTGGCAAAATGTTCATCTTAACTGCTGCTATTCTTCCAAGTAAAGACAGCTGCAGTTTTTTCCAAGTCTCCATGTCTTTCTGCACCTCTCGCCACAACACCTCATAGTTATTTTGAAACAATTTCATGTTTGATTCTGCAACCTGAACTCCTAGATATTTTACCTTAGGTACAGTCTCAAAACCTGCCCTCCTTTCAAGCTCATGTTTACGATCTTGTGTCATGTTTTTAACTATCATTTTAGTCTTTTTTGGATTCAGTCTAAAACCTGAAACTCTACCATAGTCTTGTATAATGTCCTTCATCAAGATTATTGATTCCATTGGTTGTGATAGGGTAACAACCAGATCATCTGCAAATGCCTTTATTCTGTAATCCTCTTGCCTAATCTTTATACCTTTCAAGATATTAGAGTCCCTTATTGTATTTAACAAGACTTCTAGTGTTAAAATAAATAAAAGTGGGGACAACGGACATCCCTGTCTTGTTCCTTTTTCAATTTTAAACTCTGTTGTCAGGCTTCCATTAATAATGATCTGTGCCTTTTGCTCTTGATAAATTGCTGAAATCGCCTGTATAAATTGATCCCCAAAGTCCATCTTTTTTAAAGTCTTTAGTAGAAAATTCCAATCCACTCTATCAAAGGCCTTCTCTGCATCCAAAAAGACCAGCACTGCAGGAATCTGTTTATTCTTCTCAAGATATTCCAATAAATCTATTACTTGCCTTACATTGTCCTTCATGTGTCTACCCTCGATGAATCCCGCTTGATCCTCATGAATCACCTTTTGGATTACTGGCATCAACCTGTTGGCTAATACTTTCGCATAGATTTTATAATCTGTATTCAAAAGAGATATTGGTCTATAATTCTCTGGTTTTTTAGGACCGACTTGTTCTTTTGGTATCAAAGATATGTAAGCTGTTGTCCATGATGGGGGTATTTTACCCCCTTGTTGAATATTGCAAAATAAATCTCTAAGTTGTTCCACCATTTCAGCTTGCAAAGTTTTGTAATACACTGCAGTCAAACCATCCGTACCAGGAGCTTTAGCTGTTTTTAACTGTTTAATTGCTACTATTATCTCCTCCTCTGTTATAGGATAATTCATTCTTTCCTTTTGTTGATCAGTAATTTTTGTAACTCTTTTATCGTTTAAGTATTTTTCTATAAATCCATTCTGCACCTCCTCTTTGGCATATAGTTTAGTATAATAGTCCACAAAAGCTTCTTTAATTAATTTTTGTTGAAAAATTTCTTTCCCTCCAATATCAATACTATCTATAGTCCGTATACTTTGTTTTTTCCTCAATGTGTAAGCCAACCATCTGCCCGGTTTATTAGCGTTACAAAATGTATTATGCTTCGCATATTGTAGGTTTGTTGCAACTTGTTCCGCCATAAGCATTTGAAATTGGTCTTTCAAAAGTTTTATAGCACTGCTTATTCTTTCATCTGTTGGATTTTTAATAAGTAACTGTTCTTTATTCTTTATTTCTATTTCCAATTCAGATCTTTTCTTTTGTCGAAACAGTCTATGTTTAGAATTCACGTAGATAAGTACCCCTCTCATATAAGCTTTACTTGCGTCCCAGACAATTTCAATTGGGGTACCTTTATTCAAATTTATTTCAAAAAATTCTTTCAAATGCTTTTTAAGTTCTGTTGTATTTTTTTCATATCTGAACAAGTTCTCATTTAATCTCCAAGAACGTCTCTCAACCTTATCCATCTCAATTTCTATCCATACTGGGCTATGGTCAGTCAAAGTTCTTGGAAAAATCTTTGTTCTTTTTGTCTTGACAAGTAAATCATCTGACAACAAGATAAAGTCAATCCTAGAGAAGGATCTGTGTCTATCAGAAAAGAAAGTGTAGTCCAATTCTTTTGGATTATGTATTCTCCAAACATCTTTTAGTTCCATATCTTCTTTCATATCAAAAAAAGTCTGTGGTAGTCTGATTCTAGACTTTGCCAAACTCTTTTTATCTAATTTAGAATCAATTACTCCATTCCAGTCTCCCATAATTAAAATAGATCTGTAATCCCATTGCAGTATTTTAGTATGTAACATCTTATAAAAATAGTCCTGTTGTTGATTGGGAGCATAAATTCCTATCAGAAGAATTTGGCCATTTGCTGTAAGCAATTCAATTGCTACAAACCTACCATCTTCATCTACTTCTATGACTTTAGCTGTTAACTTTTTATTTACATAAATAACCACACCGTTCTTTTTTTGCGAAGTTGAAGATATAAAATGTGTTCCTAGTTTGGAGTTTATCAGATATTTTTGATCTTGAGTTGTGATATGCGTTTCTTGTAAACAAATTATATCATTATTAAATTGTTTCAAATATGTAAATAATTTCTTCCTTTTCTGTGCTGAATTCAACCCATTAACATTCCAAGATAAACACTTAAAGGTCATCAGCCTCTTTCTGGAGCACAGAGCAAAATACTTGAAGGTCATCCGAAAGCTTCGATCTCGCTCCTCCCATAGCTCCAATCTCTTGTGCAGTACTCTTAACTACCTCCTTGTCTTGTCTTTCCTGTTGTTGTTGTTGCTTTTGTTTAAGTAACTTAGATTGAGCTCTAGTTATACGTTGATCCTTAACTTCAATCATCCGAACCGAGTCCAAAATTGGAGAAGATTCCAGCAAGGGCTCATGCAGAAAACCTCCTTCTGCACCTTGCACTTCTTCTAATTCCTGCTTGGACTGTTCTTGCAATTCTCGTTGAGGTTGCTTCTCTTCACTCTCTTTAATCTCCAAAACTGTAGATGTACGTGGAGATGGTGTTCTTTCCTTAAGAATAGTAGTATAAAAATGTTGTGCCTTCTCCACGGTATTCAAACGGCATCTTTCTCCCTTGTATCTGAAAATTATCCCAGCTGGTGCGTCCCACCGGAAGGGTATCTGTAAATTTTGCAATTCCTTGACAAGAAAGCCAAATTCTTTTCTAGCTTTCAGCATTTTAGGAGGCAATTCTTTATAAATTCCAATTCGTGAGCCCCCCACTTGTACAGAAGTGTAAAAGGATTTTTGCAGGATATCATTTCTTATTTCTCTATCTGTAAAATATATGACCACATCTCTAGGTAATTGTCTTTGTCTGGCCACCCAAGAGTTCACTCTGTAAATTTTGTCTATTTTATGAAAAACCACATCAGGATTAACTTGTAGAATCTTAGCCAAGGCCTCAGAACAAACTTGTCTCATATCCTGTCTTTCCTCCTCTCGAATTCCCCGAAGCCGTATAGCGAACTCCATTGCCCTGAATTGTATCATGACAATCTCGTCTTCAACTCTCTGCATTTTATTGTCAACATCAGCAATTTTATAATCATTGTCTTTCATCTTAACATTAACTTCTGATTTAAGTTCTTCAACTTTAAAATCAACTTTCCCAATAAATTCTGCCAGGCCAGATGCCACTTCTGATATTTTTTTGGTCACCTTGTTTTGATTCTGTTTCACCATATCTTTAACTTCATTAATTTCCTGCATAAATTCCTGGTGTGATTTTTGAAGTTTATCATCTATCCCCTGATGTGATTTTTGAAGTTTATCATCTATCTCCTGTTGAGATTTTTGAAATTTATCATCCAAAGTTTTAGAAATAAATTCTTTTAAATCTCCCACATCAAATTCTTTTTTCTGAGTCTGTAACTGTTGAGCAGGGGGAAGTTGCGTTTCATGTTTATGTGTGGGGGATCCCCCCGCTGTTGCCTTCCCTTCCTGCTTCTTTGAAGCCATCCTGCCGCGTGATCTAGTTTTTCTAAAGAGGGAAGTACCTTTTCCTTTCCCTCCTGCACAAAGACTTCTAAAAAAGTCCCCCAGATTTAATCAAATAAAGATTGAAGTAAAGCAAAGTCAAATATTGAAAGGGAGAAATTTTCCAATTGTTTCTCTTGTAACAAGCAAAGCAACTTTGTAGCAACTTGGAAACTTTGTAACAAAGCAAAATAACTTCACCAATCCACACTCGCTGGCTCGTTAACTCTGAGGCTAAGCGCCATGTTTTTTCAAAGCACTTTCACTCATTCGCGTTTTCTCAGATTGCAAAGTCAACAAAGTGCTAATACTTGCGTTTCCAAGATTCAGGATTCAGGTAGTTTCGCTGTTGATTAAAGCTGGTTCTTTCACTTTAAGTTTCCTGCAGCCGGCTTGTTCTGCTAAGGCAGAATCGTCCCACGTCGCCCGGAGTTTCAGCAGGTTGGAAGGGAGCCATGCCTGTTCTCTCCCCAGAAACTTCCCTGGGGGGTTACAGGGGCTCGACCTGTGCCCTGCGATCTCTCCTTCTTCAATCCTGTGGATTCAGAAGTTTTCGAGCCGCTTCTTCGTCTCGAAGCGGCTCTACAGGCGGCGGGGCTGGCGGAGCTTCAAAAGGCACCGCCGTCGCCGAAGACAAGGAAACCGGAAGCCCCGTTTGTTATTGTTTTTAATCATGGGGCCAAATTTATATATATCTTTTTAATTGTATTTTAATGTTTGTAGTTTATGCTTTTACTTGGCTGTTCACCGCCCTGAGTCCTCAGGGAGAAGGGCGGTAAAGAAATTTAAAAATAAAATAAAATAAAAATAAAGGAGGGGAATGAATGGAAGACAGCATTTAATTGCCCCTTGGGTTGTTACCAGTTTCACGTGATGCCATTTGGATTGCAAGGGGCACCTGCAGTGTTCATGCAACTGATAAATGAAGTTCTGCATGAGCACTTGTACAAAGGGGTCTTGGTATACCTGAACAATATATTGATCTATACCAAGACTAAAGAGGAGCATGGGAAAGTGGTCAGAGCGGTGCTTGAAAAACTTTATGCAAAGCTGTCCAAGTGCGACTTCCACAAAACTAGCCTAGACTACCTAGGGTACTGAATTTTGAAAGAGGGAGTGAAGATGGACCCCAGTAAGGTAAAGGCAATATTAGAGTGGGAGGCCCCTTGAACCAGGAGACAGCTGCAGAGTTTCCTTGGCTTCACAAACTTCTACTGCCAATTTATTCCTAACTTTGCCCAAATTGCCCTACCAATCACAAACTTACTGAAGCCAAAGGGGGAAACAAAGCCCAGACCTGGTCAGCCTTTGAACTGGTCTCTCAAGAGGCTAAAGTATCTTTTTGTGGAGGAGCTGGTCCTAAAATACCCCGACCTGGATGAGCCCTTTGTAATCCAAGCAGATGCTAGCAATGTGGCTGTGGAAGCAGTACTGCTCCAGAGAAATGCTAAAGGGGAGTAACAGCCATGCACCTATACATCCCACAAACTCTCTGAGACTGAGAGGCAATGGGCTTTTCGAAAGAAGGAAGCTCCTGGAAGACAGAAAAAATCCCATCAGGAGAGGTAATAAAGAAGATTTTAGAATGTGCAGAAATGAATAGGTTAACATTGAGAATAAAAGATAAAGAGGAATCGGTGTATTTCAAGACATGGGGACAATTTTATGTATGGTTAGAAATGAAATATGAATAAAAGATTATAGAGAAATAAATTAGATAAGGTATGAGTAAATGAGAGAGAAGACAAAAAAGAAATAGAAACCCAGAAGACACCTGTGTAAATGGAAAAGGGGAAAGGGTGGTGGTGGAAGAAAGAAAATTGTATTATACAAATGTACATTTATGATGATATGTGTGAATTTAGTAAAATGAAAAAGTAATTGAAAAGAAAGTAAAAATCAGGATTGCTCGAATACCACCTTGGAAAATACTAAATTGAAAATGAATACAACAAGAGAGAGAGAATGGAGAGGGATAGAGGAGAGAATAAGCTGACTTTGTATAAAAAAAGAACACCGCTTGGGGGGGCCGAAAGCCCTACTAAGCAGGTATATACAAAAGTATGAAGGCTATTGCTTAATGCATTGTAAGCCGCCCTGAGTCTCTGGAGAAGGGCGGCATATAAATCGAACCAATAAATAAATAAATAAATAAATAAATAAATAAATAAATAAGAGAGGAAGGAGAGAGAGGGAAAGAAGAAAGGGAAAAGGAGAAGAAGAAAGAGAGGGAAAGCGAGTAGGAGAGAAGGTTAGAAGGGAGGAAGAAGGGAGGTGTGGGGGAAAGGAAGGGGAAGTAGAGAAGGAGAAGGAGAGGAGGAAAGAAGAAAGTAGAAGAGTAGATGGAAGAAGGGAGGGAAAGGAAAGAGAGGAGAGGGAGAAGGATTGTTGTAAAACAAGGGAGATGAAATGGTAGAAGAGCAACCCCGAATATAATTAAATTGTTTAGGATGAAGATTGTATTAGTATGAAAGTTAAAAGAAAATATGTATGTTAGATAAGAAATTGTACATTTAAGATATGTTTATGAGGGGAAAAAAAATAAAAAAACTTTTTCAAAAAAATAAGAAGCAAGCTCCCAGGAAACTGTCACCTAAGCAGGTTCAGTGGGCCCAATACTTCAACTGCTTCAGTTTCACCCTCTGCTACCTACTTTGGGGGGGGGGGATTTTGGCGGACACCCTCTTCCAAATGCCACAGTATAACAGTACCCGAGAGGAAGTTGTTAACTCTATCATCCCATCCAGACAGTTTGCAGTGCCAGCCCTTGCAAGACAACAGAAAACATTGCCATTGCCACTTTCTAAGGACCTAACACGACTGTTCAGGGATGCCCTGGCCAGAGATGAGTGGTTTCAGCAGCACAGGGGCGACCTGTCATTGACAAATGGAGTGGCATGGTTGGGAAGTAAACTGTATGTCCCGGCCAGCCAGCGGACACTAATCCTACAGCGGAGCCATGACACGAGCAGGACATTTCGGATTTGTAAAGACTCTTCATCTAGTAAAGAGGCAGTTTTTGTGGCCAAAAATGAAGAAGGACATGGACGCCTATGTGGCCAGCTGCCCCATGTGCGCATCAATGAAAGGGCTGCTGGGCAAGCCCCCAGGACTGCTGCAACCAGTGGCCAACCACACGACCCCCTGGGAGGAAATCTCTATGGACTTTATTGTGGATCTGCCAGAAAGCGCTGGGAATACTATGATTTGGACTATTACTGACTTGTTTTCTAAACAAGCCCGTTTTGTGGCATGCCCTAGGATTCCTTCAGCCCAGTCCTTAACCAAGCTATTCATGCAACATGGTGTACCAAAGCACATCATTTCAGACTGGGGGGCTCAATTCACATCTAAGTTTTGGTGGGAATTCCTGAGGTTGATAGGCTCCTCTGAGGGACTTAGCTCTCCCATCATCGCCAAATGAATGAAGCCTGTGAACGTATGAATTCAGTACTGGAGTTGTACCTTCGGTATTATGTGAAGTACCAGCAAACCATCTGGACTGAGCTTTTGCCTTTCGCAGAAGTGGCATATAACAACTCTGTGCATAGTAGCACTGGTTTTACCCCTTTCCAGGTGACCACTGGAGTAGAGTTCATACCAATGCCAGAACTCCCTTAGGAGAAACCTTCTTCAGCCTCATTAGCAGAGTCGATGGAGGCTTTGAAAGCTGCTTGGGTCATAGTGCGCAGGGTGCTAGAGAAAGCAAGTGAAGCACAAAAGAGACAAGCAGATAAGAGGAGAGGACCCCAGAGGAAGTTCAGAGTAGGTATATAAAGTATATCCATGAAGTTTCTGAACCTGAAGCAGCCCTGTAAAAAGCTAGGAACTAAGTACCTGGAACCTTTCCCAATTATCCGGATTATAAATCCGGGGATAGTGGAATTGGAACTGCCAAAAAACCTTAGGTGTATTCATCCAGTGTTTCACTGCAGTCTATTGAAACCTTTCTGTAGTTCACAGCTAAGACCAGTTACGAATCCCCCTCCCTTAGTAGTGGAGGGAGAGAAGCATTTTGAAATCAAGGAAATCCTTGATTCCTGGCACCACAAAGGGAAGTTGCAGTATTTAGTGCTATGGAAAGGGTTCCCCTTAGCCGATGCAGAATGCGTAGTAGGCAGTGGTGGGTTGCTACCGGTTCATCTTGGATCGGATGAAACGGTAGCGGCGGCAGCGGGAGGCTCCGCCCACCCACCTGGACGTCTCTGTGCATGCACAGAAGCATTGTGCGCACGCGTGACTGCGCACGCCCACGAGCAAACCAATAGTGGACAAAATTGAAGCCCATTACTGGTAGTAGGGCATGTCAAATTTTTCAACTTTAAATTTCCAAACATTAGGGATGCTCAAACGTGACATGCCTTGGGGATTGTAAAGATACTTTGGTTACTTTAATATAATTAAATGTGTTTGATAAATAATTACATAAATATCATAACTTTTTAACATTTTGTTTGTTTCATTTCAAAGGTTCAGCTGTCTTTCTGTTAAACGTTATTTTGTCTGAGAGTATTAATACTGCTGGCCTTGTTTCCTGTGAGTGTGATAACTGATCTGTAATGAACAAGACTGGGAACATTCACTCATAGGAGCAACATAATCGGGACTGGCAGAGACTTGTTGCTGTCTGAACTCCCAACACTGCAAGACATTCTCAGATATAGCCTACTGTTCAGAGAACAAAGTAGTGATGATGCTAGAAACTACCCAGCAGCCAGTCTTGCAAGAGACATATATCCAAAAGTGCTTGAAAAGTGGGAACAAGCAAACAGTTCTTTTGTGACCCCTGTTGTAAATTCATGAGTGACAATCTTGAACAAGATCCAAGAGAGCTGGGATCAAGCCAAAAACATATCTCTTGGTAGAGGAAAGCTAGATGTCAAAGAGACTTTCAGTGTGAAACTTCGGGCACCTAGACTTGTCCATAAGTTCCATGTCAAGTACAGGTGCAGAGCTAAGTGGCAATGGAGCAGAGTGCCCAGAGCAGCACATCATACCCGAAAACCCTGGCAGTGGACAGGCAACTGAAGGGCAAGAAGGCAGGGAGGAAAGGGATAAATTTTCAAGGCAGGGAGTAGAGGGTTAAGAGCAAAGCATCTCCTAGAAAGCAGTCAGAGATTACCTGCAAAAAGAGGGGTACCCCGGACCGTGAACCAGCTCATGAGCAAACACACTGGGACTGAAATAAATCTGACAGAGGCGTCTTGTGTAAAAATATAATTTACTTTAAAACATTTAAAAAGCACTATGTCTTTAAAAAAGCACATTAGTAAAAAAGTCTTATCTTGGTTATGTGAAGCAAGGCTATCTCCCTAGATTCCTCTCCACAATACCGAAACAGTTCACAAGAGAATAAAGCTAACATGAAGATAAGCAGCTTCGGTGTCGATACATCATCGAGGTAGTAGAAGGGCGGCAGCACAAACTTCACAGCTAAAAGTCACCTGAAGTAAAAACAGTTCAAACAGCAAATGTAGCTTGAAGTTTGTGGGAGGAAGAATGTCCAGCAGCAGCAGTCCCGATGATAGTTTGCGTGCTTCAAAACAGCAAAAGGCAAGCATCCGTAGGAGTTTCTCTGCAACAGCGTCTGGAGTCCTTATCTGTGCTTCTCCTCCCATCCTTCCTGCGCGAGCTGCACTGGCTCCCAGTGGTCTTCCAGGTGCGATTCAAGGTGTTGGTTACCACCTTTAAAGCGCTCCATGGCATAGGACCTGGGTACCTTCGAGACCGACTTCTGCCACCAATAGCCTCCCACCGACCAGTCCGCTCCCACAGAGAGGGTCTCCTCCGGGTGCCATCAGCCAAGTTATGTCGGCTGGCGACACCCAGGGGGAGGGCCTTCTCTGTGGGAGCCCCAGCCCTGTGGAATGAACTGCCCCCCGAAATACGAAAGATTTCCGACCTCCGGGTGTTTCGCTGCGCTCTGAAGACCCTGTTGTTCCGCCAGGCAGGGCTATTAACATAACGTTTTAAATTGGGGTATTTTAAATTTCTGGGATTTTAATTGGAGCCTAATTATTTAATGATTTTAAATTTTAAATTGTTGTCGTGTTTTTGTGTTTTGTGTTTTTAAATAGGCTGTACACCGCCCTGAGTCCTTCGGGAGAAGGGCGGTATAGAAATAAAATTATTTATTTATTTATTTATTTATCTGCGACGTTGCACTGAGCTCTGCTTGCAGCTTCCAGCAAGAACTCTTGCATCTAGGCCTAAACATCTAGGCCTAAACAGCGTTAGGCCCAAGTAGCAAGCGAAAAGGTCCTTGCTTATATGAGGAGTTAACCTGCAATTAACTAGGGCGGGGAAGGCTTGCAGGTAATTACAAACAGGAGATGGCCTGATTGAAACCATACTGTTTGTGACTGATCAAGTAGCCACAGCAATCCTGGAAACACTCGTCACAATCCCCTTCTCTGCGGCTATTTGATTTGTTAACAAACATACATTCATCATTGGGTACATGTATACATCAATGGTAAGTACATTCATATAGCCATCGATATTTTGCCCAGGAGATAGTGGTGTTGGTCACAGGGCAGCGGTTTGGAAAACATATCCGCTACCTGTTCCTTATTTTCACAATACACTGTTTTAATGAAACCTGTTTTCACCAATTGCCTCACATGTTTGTTTTTAATGTCAATATGGCGCAATCTCTGGCCTACAGCATCGGCTTCCGATATGTTAATGGCAGCCATGTTGTCCTCATAGATATTTATAGGATGCATGGGCTGCCTCCATAAGCTTACCAGAAGATCGTCAAACCAAACTAGGTTATTGGAAGCTTTGGACAAACTCACATACTCAGCTTCCGCTATGGAGGTTGCAATTAGCTTCTGCTTCCCAGAGTACCAATACACGGGGCTACTATTTAGGTATGCAATGTACCCCGAGGTACTTTTTCTAGATCTAACATCCCCTGCCCAATCGGCATCCGAAAAACAACTCAATCTTAATTCTCTAGTTCCTTCTGGTTCCAATAACAATGAATAGTTCACAGTACCTTTTAAATATCTCAGGAGTCATTTGATTCTGCTCCAATGGTACTGTGTGGGATGTTCAGAATGTCTAGATAACACATTTACACTTAGACTGATGTCCGGTCTAGTCCAATTTGCAATGTACAACAACGACCCAATCACGGACTTGTAAAGGGTCTTATCTTCAAACTCCGTGCTCTGAGTGTACATACTCTTAAGGAAATCTGTTGCCATAGGGGTATCGCATGGCTTCGCCTCTACCATGCTACACTTTTTAAGCAATTCCTGAATTTTATCTTCCTGAGAGAGCTGAAACCCCTTCTCGGTTTTTACGAATTGCACCCCTAAGAATTTGTTAATGTGACCTAATGGTTTTAAGGCAAAACTCTTACTTAGGTCCTCAGAGAACTTCTTATGCCTGTTCTCTGATCTGCAAATATATAGGATGTCATCAACGTACAACAGTACCGTTTCCCTAATGCCCTGATCTTCCTTGACAAAAACACACTCGTCAGCCGATGATGGTAAAAAGCCCATCTCTCTCAGGCTTTTAGTGAGACACTCGTACCATCGCTTACCAGATTGTTTCAAGCCATATAGGCTCTTGTTCAACAACCACACATCGTCTTCCTGATGGCTTACTCCCTGAGGAATCCTCACGTACAGCTCTTTCTCTAACTGGGCGTGCAGGTACGCGGTCTGAATGTCGAACTGATATACATGTTCGCCTCGCATGGTAGCGATAGTGAGAGCTGTTCTCACGCTCTCAGGGTGCACCGTGGGCGAGAAGGTGTCCTCATAATCGTCAGGGAATCTCTGCGAGAATCCCTGCGCTACTAGTCTTGCTTTATAGATGAAACCCCCACCTTCAATGGGCTTTTGCTTGAAAAGCCACCTGGTGCCAATCACCCTCTTGTCCTTGGGCAATCTTGTTGGCATGAATACATCCAGCCTTTTCAGGCTGTCTAATTCTGTATCCATGGCGGCCAGCCACTTCTGTCGTTCATGGTCAGGTAAGGCCAGCACATCCTCATACTTCTGAGGTGTGGCCGAAACCTGGTTGATTGAGGTAACAAAGTCGTCGTACCTCTTAGGCTTATTGCCTCTGGTAGCCCTAACTGGTCTGCCTCTGGGCGTGTCACTGACATCAGAGTCATCTGATGAGTCATCTGCCTCATGACTCTCGCTATGCATCTCAGAAGCTGGGTGCTTATCCTTCCTGGCTACCCCCATCTTACGCTTTAATATCCCTTTCAAGGGTGCCTGGGATACACGCTCCCCAGAACCAGATGTATCCCTATCATCAGATAGGTTCTCCGATACATCCTCCGTTTGTCTACAACAACTACGGGAAGGGTTCTGAGTAAGAATCTCATTTGCATGGATCTTACTCCAATTGGCCCCTTCGTGAAAGGTGGCAGACCTTGATATCATCAGTTTCCCGTTAGGGTAGGCAAACCTAAATGCCTTGGAGCCCTGCTCGTAACCAACGAATCTCAGTTTAACAGAGATTCGGTCTCCCTTTCTCCTGAGCTCCTTCGGGACATGAACATCGGCCATCTCCCCAAAAACGTGGAGGTGTGCCAAGCAAGGCTTATGGCCGTATAGCACCTCATATGGGGTCTTCTGCACCACGCTAGACCACACTTGGTTCAAGGTGTAATTCGCGTATCTAACTGCTTCTACCCAGTACGCGAAGTTTAATCCAGAATCCTCTAGGGCGCACCGCATCATCGTTTGTAACACACCATTGTGTCGTTATATGACGCCATTTCGAAACACAGAGTAAGGCGCGGTGCGTAAGTGGACTATGCCCTTACTCCTCAACCAGCTGGAGAACTGATTCGAATTAAATTCAATCCCTCTGTCAGTTAAGATCTTCTTAACTCTGACCTTGTGCTGGTTCTGGACTAAGTTACAAAATTCCTTAAACTTAGTCAATGTTTCACTCTTGGACATTAGGGGAAAAACGAATCCAAATCTGCTATGG
The DNA here is from genome assembly GCF_029215685.1 of Pituophis catenifer annectens. Lineage (NCBI taxonomy): Eukaryota > Metazoa > Chordata > Lepidosauria > Squamata > Colubridae > Pituophis > Pituophis catenifer. The sequence goes on from NW_027256885.1 coordinate 13,783,137, forward strand.
TCGCCTACTATGGTAAGGAAGTACCGTCTCTTACCAATGGAAGGTGCGAATGGACCCACCAAATCCATGTGGACGAGCTGAAACGGGTGTTCAGAGTACCTCTGAGACCTCTTGGGCGCAGATTTCACTTTCAACTTTGCACTCCTACAAATTGAACAATCTAGAAATGTGTTACAGTCATTGATCTTGGTTCCCCTTGAGTGTTCGGTTACCTTTTTCACTATAGGAAAACTCACATGACCTAACCTGCGATGCATCAAGTGAGCACATTCATTGTGCAACAGCTCACCTATAGAAATTGCATTAGCATTTTCAGGTTCCCTATTGTCTGACTCTAAATTAAAATTTAAAAACTTTTTATTAACTTTACATTGATCATTGCAAGGCTTCCTCTGATGAAAGTCTTGATCCTCATCACCTAGTTCTAACTGTGATTCATTGTTACTACCAAATGAGATAGTATAATTGCTAGCACTAAGTGTTTCAGCATTCGTATTGGGGAAATAATAAGGCAAACCACCTATCTTCAAAACCTCCCCAATCACACATTCGTTATTCTTGATCACAGCTGTTCCTCCTGATAACAGAATCTCCATTCTGGGGTTCTCACATATCCTCATTAGGCTTAGCAAATTATGATCTATCTCAGGTACATACAATGCTCCATGAATCTCTCCTATCCCAGGGATATATACATCTCCAATGCCAACAACATTCACCTTTTTACCGTTAGCAACTTTGACCATGGATTGATGCCTCCTCATATTAACAAACAACCTTCGGTCACTCACAACATGGTTACTGGCCCCACTGTCCATTAACCATAGTTGCTCTCGCTGTTCCCTTGTAAGCTCTGACTCAGTAGTTTCCACTATACCTACAGAACTATCATTAAACCTGGGATTGTTCCCTTTGTTGCCTCTATTTGGTTTTTTACCCCTTCTGTGGTTAGGAACATCTCCACTTGGCTTTCTGCCGGGAGGAAATGACCTCCTTTTACATTTATTATCAGAAGGTGTCCTTGAGCATGCCCTAGCATTCACATTTTGTGGGCAATCCCTTCTATAATGTTCTCTTGAACCACAATTGAAGCATTCTCCGATAGTATATGCTCTATCTGAACTATCGGGCCTTCTTAAAGGTTTTTCCTTTTTGTGAAAAGCCGCCCTGCATTTTCGCAAGTTATCTTCTGTAATCAATCTGCCAGATAACACTTCTAAAGATAAGTTATTACAACTAACATTATCCAGTTGCAATATAAAATTATCCCAGCTAGGATCAAGGGAATTGAGTATAACAGTAATGAGGGTTTGTTCAGGCACTGTTTCCCCCCTCAACATCAATTCCTGCCTTAACCTGTTTAACTCACATAAGTTGTTGTGGCCCCGTCCTCTGAGCCTGTCCCATCGGAGGAAGAAAGCTCCGAGCATGAGGAAGAGGAGTCAGCCAGGCCTCCCTCTCCAGGCCCCTCCCCTCTGGCATTGTCTCAAGTGCCGGCCGAGGGAGAGGAGACAGCTGATTCGAGTCAAAGTGATAATGACACATCATTCCTGGACGCACGCCTCCGAAGGCGTGATAAACGTTTGCAGCAGCTTGGGAGGCGTGCTAGGGATTAGAACTGAGTCACTGGACCACACCCCAGAGACCACACCCCAGAGACTATATAATAGAGAGTGGTGGTCAAGGATCTTTTGTGACGAACAAAGCAAAACCTTGGAGTCACTAAAGCCTCGTCCGGAACTGCTGGGAGGAATATTATTTCTGTTTGGACTTTCTTGAACGTTCGTATCTTATCTGTCTGTTTGTGAAAATAAAGTAACTTGGCAGACGGTGTGTCTATCGCTGCCAAGTCGGAGATAAGAACTGGGTGCGTTCCAAAGTGTTTCCTTAACCCTCGACTGGCTGTGTGTGTGTGTGTGGGGACGGGGACAGATCATCTTGTTCGTCACCCCATACTCCATCGTTAACCCACGATGGACCAACAGCTGCAGCAGCAGTTACAGCAGATACTGCAGGCCAATCAGCTTCTGCAACAGCAAGTAGCACAGTTAACTGCCCAACTTGCTTTGGGAAATGCTCCTGCAGCTCCCCCTCCTCCCCCTCCCCGTCCGAGATGCCCAGTGAACGTGCCAGATAGGTTTTCTGGGCAGCAGGAGATGTTTCCGGCCTTCTTGGGACAATGCCAACTGTTTATGGCAATGAGGCCGGAGGATTTTTCGGATGACCGGGCTCGGGTGGCATTTGTTATCAGCTCCCTCTCGGGCACTGCCGCCCGATGGGCCACGCCCCTGTTGTTGCAAGATAGCCCCTTGCTCCTGGACTTTCAGGGTTTTTTACAACACCTGCGCACCATGTTTGAGGACCCCCTCCGGGTGCAGACGGCAGCGAGGCGCATCAAGGACCTCCGCCAAGGCAAGCGCCCCCTGCAGGACTATATTGCAGAGTTCCGACTGCTAGGCCAGGATTCGGCTTGGAATGAGGTGGCGCTGATGGACGCCTTCCAGGACGGCCTTTCCGATGAGATGCAGGACGAGCTGGTTCGTGTGGAGGCGCCACCGACCCTCGACGCGCTGGTGACCCAATGCCTGCGCATCGACGCCCGCCTACAACGGCGACGGCCCTGTCGGGCTCTTCCGGAACCATCGACAGCGTCGGCACCCCCGCGTTTCGCACCGACAGCGCTCCGGACCGCACAGCGTTTTGTGGCGATGGCTGAGGAGCCCATGGAGCTCGGAGCAGCCAGACCTCAACTGACGGCCCAGGAGCGGATGCGGAGACGTCAAGGGGGGTTGTGCCTCTATTGCGGCGAGGCGGGACATTTTGCCGCCTCGTGTCCCCGGAAGCGGAGTGGACCGCTCAAGCCTGTTCCGGAGTCTCGGCGTGACCAGCCGGGAAACGGGCCAGGCCTGGCCTAGGGGAAACTCTGGGTCAGGCACGTGACCATGCCCCGCCGGAGTCGGCGGCTGTGGACTGTGAGCCCCCTCGGCACCTGATTTTGAACACCCGGGTGTTGTTGGCTAACCGGTCGGAGGGGCTCCAAGCGCACGCGCTGGTGGACTCGGGGGCCACCACGAACTTTATGGACCAGGCCTTTGTGGCCCATTACAAAGTCCCCTTGGTTCCAGTGGACCCTCCGTTGAGGGTTGAAACTATAGATGGGCGGGAACTCGTGGCGGGGCCCATCAAAACCGCTACCCAGCCCTTGCGCCTCGCCATTGGAAACCACGAGGAGGCGATCCAGTTTTACGTAACGGCGGATCTGCACTTTCCCTTGGTCCTGGGGATGGCCTGGCTTCGGGCGCACGACCCTCAGGTGGCGTGGTCGAGAAACGCCATCTCGTTCCCGAGCCTGCAGTGTGTCGACCACCTTCGCCACACCTGCGCCGGCCAGGACGTCTCTGCCCCAAACGTCTCCTTGCCTCCGGAGCTGACGCCCTTCGCCGACGTGTTCAGCGAGAAGGAGGCGGACCACTTGCCCCCGCACCGACCCTACGACTGTGCGGTGGACCTAATGCCCAACGCGCCCCTGCCCTCGGGACGCCTGTACTTCATGTCGGAGCCCGAGCTGGCCGCCTTACGGGACTTTCTGGAAAAGAACCTGGCCCGTGGGTTCATCCGGCCTTCGACCTCCCCGCTCTCGGCCCCGGTCCTCTTCGTTAAAAAGAAGACGGGGGACTTGCGCCTGTGTTGTGACTACCGGCGCTTGAATGCCATCACAGTGCGAAATCGCTACCCCCTGCCGCTGATCCCGGAGCTGATGGAGAGGTTGCGGGAGGCCTCAATCTTCACTAAGCTCGATCTCCGAGGGGCTTACAACCTGGTGCGCGTGAGAGAGGGGGACGAGTGGAAGACGGCGTTCGGCACGCGGTACGGACACTTCGAGTATACCGTCATGCCGTTCGGGTTGACCAACGCCCCCGCGGTCTTCCAGCACTTGATGAACGATGTGTTCCGGGACATGCTGGATCGGTTCGTGGTGATCTACTTGGATGACATTTTGATCTATTCCCGGACCCCGGAAAGTCACCTCCAGCATGTCCGCCAGGTCCTGCAGCGCCTGCGGGAGCACCAGCTCTATGCGAAGTTGGAGAAATGCTACTTCTTCCAGACTTCCATAGAGTTCCTCGGGCACATCATCACCCCCGAGGGCATCGCGATGGACCCGCGCAAGGTGGAGGCCTTGCGCAGTTGGGAACCCCCGCGTCGGGTGAAGGACGTCCAGCGTCTGTTGGGATTCGCCAACTACTATCGGACCTTCATCCCGGGCTTCGCCACCCTGACCTTGCCGTTGACCCAGCTCCTTCGGAAGAAGGTCCCGTTCCAGTGGGGGCCCCCGCAGCAGCAGGCCTTCGAGGTCCTCAAGCAGGCCTTCCTCACGGAGCCAGTCCTGAGGCACCCCAATCCACACCGTCCGTTCGTGGTGGAGACGGACGCGTCCAACGTGGCGATTGGGGCGGTGCTGCTACAGGCTCCGGTGGATGGCGGCACTCTTTTTCCCTGCGCATACTACTCCCGGAAACTCAACCCTTCCGAGCGCAACTACACCATCTGGGAAAAGGAGTTGCTGGCCATCAAGGCCGCGTTCGAGGCTTGGCGACATCACCTCGAGGGGGCCCGACACCAGGTGGAGGTGCGGACGGACCATCGGAACCTGGAGCACCTCACCACGGCACGGAAGTTGAACCAGCGGCAGATCCGGTGGTCGTTGTTTTTTGCCCGGTTCAACTTCCACGTCACCTACATTCCGAGCAACCTCAACCAGAGGGCGGACGCGCTATCCCGTAAGCCGGAATACTTTTGCCCCAAGGACTCCCTTCCCCCCCGGACGGTGCTGCCAGCGGACTCCTTGGCCGCGGTCCAGGAACCGGTGGACCTGCGGGCTCAGGTGCTGGAAGCGCAGCGACGGGACGACTGGTCGCAGCAGCGGAGAGCGGACGTCGGCCCCGCGTCCCCATGGACCGTGGAGGAGGGCTTGCTCAGACATCGGGGTCGGCTGTACGTGCCCACGAGTCCGCTCCGAGCCCTCGTTATGAACCAGTGTCATGACAACCCCGCGGCGGGGCACTTCGGCTTCTTTAAGACTTTGAACCTGGTGACACGGACTTTTTGGTGGCCTCGGGTACGGCACGACGTGCACGCCTACGTGACGTCCTGTGTGACGTGCCGACAGGCCAAAGCCGCGTCCGGCCCCCCTCCTGGACTCCTCCAGCCGCTGCCGACACCGGAGAGACCGTGGGGAGCCATCTCCATGGACTTCCTGACAGACCTGCCCCTGTCCGCTACGTACACGACCGTCCTCGTGGTGGTGGATGCACTCACGAAGATGGCACATTTCATCCCGTGCCGCGGCCTGCCCTCGGCCCGCACCACGGCTCGCCTGTTCCTGCAACATATCTTCCGCCTCCACGGCCTGCCGGACCGGGTGGTTTCGGACCGCGGGGCCCAGTTCACGGCCCGCTTCTGGAAAAGCCTGATGGCCGTGCTGGAGGTGCAGGTGTGCCTGTCGTCGTCGCACCATCCGGAGACTGACGGGGGCACGGAGAAGGTCATCGGCATACTAGAGCAGTACCTCCGCTGTTTTGTCAACCAGCAGCAGGACAACTGGGCCGAGTACCTTCCCCTGGCGGAGTTCGCCTTTAATAACTCCCAACACACCTCCACCCAGATGACCCCGTTCCATGCCAACGTCGGATACCATCCACGGCTTTTCCCGTTGACCATCATGGACTCCCCTGTTCCCGAGACCCGGGACTTCCTCTCAGAGCTGCAGGCGGTGCAGCAACTGGTGCGGCGGCAGCTGATCCGGGCGAAAGAGGATTATAAACGGTTCGCCGATCGCTCCCGCCGGGCGACGCCACCGCTGGAAGTAGGAGATCGGGTGTGGTTGTCCACGAAACACCTCCCCACGGACCGGCCGGTACGGAAACTGGCCCAACGCTTTATCGGTCCCTTCCCTATCGAGGCGGTCATCAATCCGGTGGCCTACCGGTTGACTCTACCCCGCTCCATGCGGCTCCACCCTGTTTTTCATCGGTCCCTCCTGGTCCCTGAGGCCCCCGCGAGCCATCTCCGCCGCCCGCCGACGCCTGCCCCCCCAGCCGCAGCCGACGAGGACGACGCCTCGACGTACGAGGTGGACAGTATCCGGGACTCCCGTTGGCTGAAGGGGCGCTTCCAATACCTCATCGCCTGGAAGGGGTACGGGCCCGAGGATTTCACCTGGGTGGACGCGTCTGCCGTTCAGGCCCCTGACCTGGTGCGGGCTTTCCACGAACAGTTCCCGTCCCGACCCCATCCCGACCGTCAGACCCGGGGGAAGGGCCCTGCGGTGGGGGATAGTGTTGTGGCCCCGCCCTCTGAGCCTGTCCCATTGGAGGAAGAAAGCTCCGAGCATGAGGAAGAGGAGTCAGCCAGGCCTCCCTCTCCAGGCCCCTCCCCTCTGGCATTGTCTCAAGTGCCGGCCGAGGGAGAGGAGACAGCTGATTCGAGTCAAAGTGATAATGACACATCATTCCTGGACGCACGCCTCCGAAGGCGTGATAAACGTTTGCAGCAGCTTGGGAGGCGTGCTAGGGATTAGAACTGAGTCACTGGACCACACCCCAGAGACCACACCCCAGAGACTATATAATAGAGAGTGGTGGTCAAGGATCTTTTGTGACGAACAAAGCAAAACCTTGGAGTCACTAAAGCCTCGTCCGGAACTGCTGGAAGGAATATTATTTCTGTTTGGACTTTCTTGAACGTTCGTATCTTATCTGTCTGTTTGTGAAAATAAAGTAACTTGGCAGACGGTGTGTCTATCGCTGCCAAGTCGGAGATAAGAACTGGGTGCGTTCCAAAGTGTTTCCTTAACCCTCGACTGGCTGTGTGTGTGTGTGTGGGGATGGGGACAGATCATAAGTGTTCATTAATATCTACTCCCGCCTTCGACCTTGCAGAATAGAACTCCCTATAAACTCTGTTTGTAACATGGGAGCTTTTTGAACAAAATAGCTTATGCAGTTTCACCCAAACTTCTGTTACGGTCAGGTTACAAGATATACTGGGATATAGTGCAGGGTCAATGGACATCAATAAAATACAAAAGGCCTTATGATGTAAAAGATCAACTTCTAAGGACCATGGTCTAGGTGGGGGTTTTAACAACAACGATAAAACATTCTCCTTCATTAAGATTACTTGAATACTCTTAACCCATTCCTTAAAATTTCCTCCACCCACACTTAAACTTTTAAAATTAGGAGGAAGGACCTGTACATTATTAAACATGGAAACAGACATTAATTGATGTTCAAAATGTGGTCCGTCCTGGAACGGGCAATAAGGCATTGGAATGGAAGCACACAGCACAGTGTCTTCCATCTGGCATTCTGACGATCGTTCCTCCCCAATGGGAGGGATTAAAACTTCATGTTGTGCAGATGCAAAGCTCATCCTGGTTTGATCACAAAAGCTCGAGGGTCCTCTCTGGTGCACATCTCTAGGAATATTTGGACGCGCTCCCAAATTCCTATCTTCAGTTGAGGCAGCCTCCGGAACCGTCCTGGATGTCGATGTCGTCACGGATGGATATATCCCACTCGTGGCGTGCGCTGAATTAGTCGCAGACATCAGGGGTAAGTTGGTACGTGCAGCTACTATTTGTTGAGCCGATGGCGCCTGCAAACCATCGCCTAAAATGGTTGCCAAAGTTTCTATCACACTTGCAACTTTACGCTCAACATGAGAGTCTCTTAAATTTTTAGCAGAAATCATTGACGTCATCAAGGGAGCTAAAGTCTTTATGGCCTGATCTATGATGGCTTCAACAGCAGGTGGCGCAATATCAACTTGGCCATGCTGGTTTAACAAAGAAGCAGAAACATTCGAATCAGGCAGTCTGTTATCCCCCAATCTCCACTTATGGTCTGAGGTAGGGGTTTTAGGAAAAGATTGAAAGTCTCTTACCGATCCGGTGTTTTCTAGAACTTCGATCTTCTTTCCTTTCACGGCTGGATTCTTTAATAATTCTCTAGAATCAGCAGTCAGGTTCTGACTTACTATGGGCAAACCTAAAAACTTAAGGATTGCCTTCCTAAATTCATCATCCCCCTCTGAATTTGTTTTCAAGACCTGAAGTGGCGTTCTTCCAGTCTGTACTTCTTTAGGTGATGATGGTTTACTCACTATCTTAGGCACTTCAGAAGTTGAGGCCTCTGCTCCAAAACCTACAGCTCCACTATTCTCTAAATCAATTAGAGTTTGGGGTTTTTCAGCCAAAAAATTTTTGGCCTGAGCCCCAGAGAGTCCAGTTTGTGACTTCATACTTTTTGCTGCTGCTGCTGCCCTAGTCAACATCTGTTCAACTGCAGACATTCCAGTCTAGCGTATTACCACATGAGTGAAGGTTCGCTAAACCATCCTCTGTTACCAACTGTTAGAAAGTGGGGTTGAGGGGTACCCCGGACCGTGAACCAGCTCATGAGCAAACACACTGGGACTGAAATAAATCTGACAGAGGCGTCTTGTGTAAAAATATAATTTACTTTAAAACATTTAAAAAGCACTATGTCTTTAAAAAAGCACATTAGTAAAAAAGTCTTATCTTGGTTATGTGAAGCAAGGCTATCTCCCTAGATTCCTCTCCACAATACCGAAACAGTTCACAAGAGAATAAAGCTAACATGAAGATAAGCAGCTTCGGTGTCGATACATCATCGAGGTAGTAGAAGGGCGGCAGCACAAACTTCACAGCTAAAAGTCACCTGAAGTAAAAACAGTTCAAACAGCAAATGTAGCTTGAAGTTTGTGGGAGGAAGAATGTCCAGCAACAGCAGTCCCGATGATAGTTTGCGTGCTTCAAAACAGCAAAAGGCAAGCATCCGTAGGAGTTTCTCTGCAACAGCGTCTGGAGTCCTTATCTGTGCTTCTCCTCCCATCTGCGACGTTGCACTGAGCTCTGCTTGCAGCTTCCAGCAAGAGCTCTTGCATCTAGGCCTAAACAGCATTAGGCCCAAGTAGCAAGCGAAAAGGTCCTTGCTTATATGGGGAGTTAACCTGCAATTAACTAGGGCGGGGAAGGCTTGCAGGTAATTACAAACAGGAGATGGCCTGATTGAAACCATACTGTTTGTGACTGATCAAGTAGCCACAGCAGTACTGGAAACACTCGTGACTACATTCAATCTTATCTCCCTGGAGCAAAAATCAAAGATCTGGCTGAGAACCTTACTAAAATAATCAACCCCAGGGATTACTACCCATTTCTTCTCCTCCATGTAGGGATAAATGACACAGCAATGAACATGAAAACAATTATGAGCAGACTTCCGGCAGTGACATCAGCGTGTATGGAGTGAGAGAACGGGGATCCGTTCTTGAAGCTCAAATATTCCCAACCAGGAAGCCTAAATAGGCACTATCAATCCCGGAGAGATTGGTAGAAAAAAGAGGAATCTTCAAGGACCTCGGGGGAAAAGGCAATTTCCCCGAAGGTTCAGGAGAAACCTCCTAATTCTGGCAGGGAAGAAACCAGCCATTTTGGCTGGCCCAAAGTGCTGACAGCCGAGGAGTAGGAAGTGAAGATCGAAATCAACAGATCGCATCAGTACGAAAAGTGATTCAAAAAAAAAAAAAAAAAGAGGAGGTACAGTTATATTGTGGAATGGGGGAGCAGAGATATCAAGACTCCAAAATACAAAATACAAAAATAAAAAACAAGAATGAGATAATCTGCTAAAAGAACTCAAAGAATGTGAATCTGACCTACAGACGGAACCTCAAAATAAAATGATCAAAGGAAAAATAAATTTGATAACGATGATAGAGAGATAGACCGATAGGGATGGATGGATGGATGAAGGGGTGGATAGATGATAGATAGATAGATAGATAGATAGATAGATAGATAGATAGATAGATAGATAGATAGAAAGATAGATAGATGATTGATAGATAGTGATCGATGGATTTAGGGATGAGTAGATAGATAGATAGATAGATAGATAGATAGATAGATAGATAGATAGATAGATAGGGATGGAGGGATGGATAGAAATATGATAGGTAGATGATAGATAGATAGATAGATAGATAGATAGATAGATAGATAGATAGATAGATAGAAAGATAGGTAGGTAGGTAGGTAGACAGATAGGGATGGAGGAATGGAGAGATGATGACAGATAGATAGATAGATAGATAGATAGATAGATAGATAGATAGATAGATAGATAGGGATGGAGGGATGGATAGATAGATAGATAGATAGGTAGGTAGACAGATAGATAGGGATGGAGGGATGGAGAGATGATAGATAGATAGATAGATAGATAGATAGATAGATAGATAGATAGATAGACAGACAGACAGACAGACAGACAGACAGACAGACAGACAGAGATGGAGGAGTGGAGGAATGGATAGATAGATGATGGGTAGATGATAGAGACATAGATAGATAGATGATAGAGAGATAGATCGAAAGGGATGGATGGATGAAGGGGTGGATAGATGATAGATAGATAGATAGATAGATAGATAGATAGATAGATAGATAGATAGATAGATAGATAGATAGATGATTGATAGATAGTGATCGATGGATTTAGGGATGAGTAGATAGATAGATAGATAGATAGATAGATAGATAGATAGATAGATAGATAGATAGACAGACAGACAGACAGACAGACAGACAGACAGACAGACAGATAGATAGATAGATAGATAGATAGGGATGGAGGGATGGATAGAAAGATTATAGGTAGATGATAGATAGATAGATAGATAGATAGATAGATAGATAGATAGATAGATAGATAGATAGATAGACAGACAGATAGATAGGGATGGAGGAATGGAGAGATGATAGATAGATAGATAGATAGATAGCTAAATAGATAGATAGATAGATAGATAGATAGATAGATAGATAGATAGGGATGGAGGGGTGGAGGGGTGGATAGATAGATGATTGGTAGATGATAGAGAGATAGAGAGATAGATGATAGAGAGATAGATCGAGAGGGATGGATGGATGAAGGGGTGGATAGATGATAGATAGATAGATAGATAGATAGATAGATAGATAGATAGATAGATAGATAGATAGAGATGGAGGGATGGATAGAAAGATGATAGGTAGATGATAGATAGATAGATAGATAGATAGATAGATAGATAGATAGATAGATAGATGATAGATAGGTAGGTAGGTAGGTAGACAGATAGATAGGGATGGAGGGATGGAGAGATGATAGACAGACAGACAGACAGACAGACAGACAGACAGACAGACAGATAGATAGAGATGGAGGGGTGGAGGAATGGATAGATAGATGATAGGTAGATGATAGAGAGATAGATAGATAGATGATAGATAGATAGACAGATAGGGATGGATGGATGGAGGGGTGGATAGATGACAGATAGATAACTAGATAGATAGATAGATAGATAGATAGATAGATAGATAGATAGATAGATAGATAGATAGATAGGGATGGAGGGATGGATAGAAAGATGATAGGTAGATGATAGATAGATAGATAGATAGATAGATAGATAGATAGATAGATAGATAGATAGATAGATAGATGATAGATAGGTAGGTAGGTAGACAGATAGATAGGGATGGAGGGATGGAGAGATGATAGACAGACAGACAGACAGACAGACAGACAGACAGACAGACAGACAGACAGATAGATAGAGATGGAGGGGTGGAGGAATGGATAGATAGATGATAGGTAGATGATAGAGAGATAGATAGATAGATAGATGATAGAGAGATAGACCGATAGGGATGGATGGATGGATGGAGGGGTGGATAGATGATAGATCGATAGATCGATAGATCGATAGATCGATAGATCGATAGAATATAGAAACATAGAAAGATAGATACATGATGGATAGATAGTGATGGATGGATTTAGGGATGGATAGATAGAAAGAAAGATAGAGAGATGATAGAGAGACATAGGGATGGAAGGATGGAGGGGTCGATAGATGATAGATAGATAGATAGATAGATAGATAGATAGATAGATAGATAGGGATGGAGGGGTGGAGGGATGTACAGAGAGATGATAGGTAGATGATAGATAGATAGATAGATAGATAGATAGATAGATAGATAGATAGATAGATAGATAGATAGAGAGATGATAGAGAGATAGATCGATAGGGATGGATGGAGGGGTGGAGGGGTGGATAGATGATAGATAGCGATGGAGGGGTGGAGGGATGAATAGATAGATGATAGGTAGATGATAGATAGATAGATAGATAGATAGATAGATAGATAGATAGATAGAGAGATAGATGATAGAGAGATAGATAGATAGAGATGGATGGATGGATGGAGGGGTGGATAGATGATAGATAGATAGATAGATAGATAGATAGATAGATAGATAGATAGATAGATAGATAGGGATGGAGGGGTGGAGGGATGGATAGATAAATGATAGGTAGATGATAGATAGATAGATAGATAGATAGATAGATAGATAGATAGATAGATAGATAGATAGATGATAGAGAGATAGATAGATAGGGATGCATGGATGGATGGAGGGGTGGAAAGATGATTGATAGATAGACAGACAGACAGACAGACAGATAGATAGATAGATAGATAGATAGATAGATAGATAGATAGATAGATAGATAGATAGGGATGGAGGGATGGATAGATAGATGATAGGTAGATGATAGATAGATAGATAGATAGATAGATAGATAGATAGATAGATAGATAGATAGATATGGAGGGGTGGATAGATAGATAGATAGATAGATAGATAGATAGATAGATAGATAGATAGATAGACAGATAGATAGAGATGGAGGGATGGAGAGATGATAGACAGACAGACAGACAGACAGACAGACAGATAGACAGACAGACAGACAGATAGATAGATAGAGATGGAGGGGTGGAGGAATGGGTAGATAGATGATAGGTAGATGATAGAGAGATAGATAGATAGATGATAGAGAGATAGACCGATAGGGATGGATGGATGGATGGAGGGGTGGATAGATGATAGGCTAGCCCCAGAATCCTTCCTCCTGGGTATGACTGAAGATGCCCTTAATAACAATAAAACGCAACTCATAATCCAGATTACAACTGCGGCTAGACTAGCCTTTGCGAAATACTGGAAAAATAAATCTACACCCTCAGAAGAAATATTAATAAACAAAATCCTAGAGTGCGCAGAAATGGCAAAATTGACGAGTGAGTTAAAAAATGAGGAGCAATCTAAATATTATGAAGTATGGGGAAATTGGTATAATTGGTTGAAGAACAAAATAAAAACATGACTTTAGGATATGACCTGTTATGTACTTGAATTTGAGTTATATTGCGTAGAACATTGTATAGCTAAGGATGAAGTTTATTTAACATATGATTCACCAAATTGTATAAACACTGTACCTCTGATGGAGTTAGAGATTGTATATTTTCTTTTTATTTTTTAAATTTTTTAAATTTTTAAATTTTTTAATTTGTGATTTTATAAATTGGGTGTTTTAATCTGTGTTTCGGCCGAAATATTTAATAATTTTAAGGGATTTTTTAAATATTTGTATTATCTGTATTTTATCTTGGCTGTTCACCGCCCTGAGTCCTTCGGGAGTAGGGCGGTATAGAAATTTGATTAATAAATAAATAAAAAAAAACAACACAAAATTAATTTGACCACACAAATAGAGATAGCACAGAAAATTAAGTTAGCAAAGTAAAACCACTTTGAACACGCAAATAAAACGGGACGATGGTTGGCGTATCAATTGAAAACAGAAAAAGAGAAAAGAACGATATATCAATTACAAGATGAGAAAGGAGAGATGCATTATAGAAATGATGACCAAAAAAATATAGCAAAAATCTTTTTTCAAAAGCTATATACGCAAGAGAATATATTCGAAGAAGATATTAAATGATATTTAAACAAATCAGATTTGAGGGAATTAGAAGAGACACACAGGGAAATATTGAATAGGCCAATTAATATGATTGAATTAATGGAGGCAAGGAAAAAACAGAAAAATAATAAAACTCCAGGTCCAGATGGTATCCCGGCAGAATTTTATAGGATATGTCAACAACCACTAGATTAAAATACCCAATTAATTGGGCATTAAAATACCCAATTCATGGACCGAAGCCATTATTACACTTATTCCAAAAGAGGAGACAGACCAATCACAAATCAAAAATTATAGACCAATTTCATTATTAAATGTAGACTACAAATTATTTCCATTGATCATTGCGGAAAGACTAAAAAAAGTAATAAACAAATATATTCATTCTGACCAGAACGGCTTTCTGCAAAAAAGACAAATAAAAAACAATATGAGAATAATAATTCTGGGGGCCCTGCCATGAGAGGGCGGGCTGGAGGCCGTTCCCATTGGATGAGATAATCAGGACCCTCCTACTGTCGTGGGAGGACAGTAGAGATACCAATAGTACATAAATGAACAAATGGCTGTGTTACATCTTTTGTGAAGTCCCCTGTTTGAGCTCCGTGCCTCCATCGCTGCATCTTGGAGATGTACACGACAGCAGATCTTCTTGCGCTGCAAGATTCCCCCCTCTCGCAGATGTGGCCCTCCTCACTATTGAGGGCCTACCTCAAGGACAGGTTTTGGGACCCAGAGAGGTGGCATGTGAAAACTAGGGGATTGAGGGGTTTTCTATTGAAATTTTTAGTCAAATTTTTAAGGGGTCCCAGGGAGGGGGAGGGTCAGATTGGAATTTGGGCTGTGGGTATGGGGAATAACCCACAAGGGGGAGGGTCGGGTCTGGCAGTGAAGCACGGCGTGGGGGGTGGGGGACCCGGGGTCGAGGGGGGGGGGTTAGAGCTTGTCCGGATAGGTTTCTGAACATCAGTACTGTAGGTGGGAGGGGTAGATATGGCAGGAGCAGGGGGCCATATCATGTTAGGGGAGTGCGCACTCGCTGTTTATGAGCGGTGGTGTGCTCCTGCCCCCAAGGCTCTACTCGCTCCTCAGGTTGCATAGACCCTCAGGACCCAGGCCTCCGGCTGATGCTGTGCAATGCCAGGTCCATAGTAAACAAAGCCCCGCTCATTTGTGATCTTGTTCAGGAGGGGGGTGCGGACCTGGCAGGTGTTACAGAAACCTGGTTGGGCCAGGAGGGGGGTTTCCCCTCGTTGAAATGTGCCCGCCAGGTTTCCAAGCATTCCATCAGCCGAGGTCACAGGGGAGGGGCGGGGGGGGTAGCGGTTATTATTAAAGAAGGTCTGAGACCGAGGGAGGCCACTGTTCCTCAAACGGCCGGTTGTGAGTCCCTCCTTGTGAAGTGGGGTCATGGGGTTCAGATGGGCTTGTTGATCACGTACCTGGCTCCCTGCCACATGGCTACAGCCCTGCCCGAGCTACTCAATGTTATTGCTGCGGTGGCGGTTGATACCCCCAGACTTATGGTCATGGGGGATTTTAACCTGCCGTCCGCGGGTGAGGCATCTGACGTGGCTCGGGAGTTCATGGCTTCCATGACGGCCATGGACCTGACCCAGCTAATTCATGGCCCTACGCACAGGGGAGGAAACACACTGGACCTGGTTTTTGTCTCTGGACAGTGGTTGAGTGATCTTGAGATAGGGGACATAGTCATTGAGCCCTTGTCATGGTTGGATCACTCTCTCCTTTGCCTTGACCTTCGAACCGCGGTACCCCGCCGCAGAGAGGCGGAACCAGTAAGATGGTACCGCCCCAGGCGCCTGATGGAACCTGATAGGTTCCAGATGAAGCTTGGGCCAATCCCCTAGGATCTTGCACACGCCTCAACTGGAGACCTAGTGGCCGCCTGGGATAGGGCGGCCGCTGGAGCTCTGGATCGAGTCGTGCCTTTGCGGCCTCTGACCCGGCGCCGTTCTCACCTGGCTCCTTGGTTTACCGAGGAGCTGAGGGAGATGAAGCGCCGGAAAAGATGCCTAGAGAGTAGTTGGAGGGCTAGTCTTTCTGAATCGGACCGGACACTGGTAAGATCTCACATTAAGAATTACCTAGTGGCAATAAAAGCAGCAAAATGTACCCATTTTGCTGCTCTTATTGCGTCATCAGATAATCGCCCAGCCGCCCTGTTTAGGGTGACCCGCTCCCTGCTCCACCAGGAAGCGCGGGAGGACCCCTTGGAGGGAAGAGCCGAGGATTTTGTTCAATATCTGCATGACAAAATCACTCAGATTCGGGAAGACCTGGACTCCGACTGGGTAGGTCCAGCGAGGGTGACGGGGGCAGGTCTTGAGAATGTTATCTGGGATGAGTTTGATCCTGTGACTCCTGAGGACGTGGACAGGATTCTGGGCAGACTGAACGTGACCACTTGTTTATTGGACCCGTGTCCTTCCTGGTTAGTGCTGGCTTCCCGGGAAGTGACACGAGGCTGGCTCCAGGGGATTATAAATGCTTCCTTGGGTGAGGGTGACTTTCCCGCTGCCTTGAAAGAGGCGGTGGTGAGGCCTCTCCTCAAGAAGCCTTCCCTGGACCCGGCAATGTTGGTAAACTATCGTCCGGTCTCCAACCTTCGCTTTGTGGCGAAGGTTGTTGAGAGTGTGGTTGCGCAACAGCTCCCCCAGCACCTGGATGAAACGTCGTATCTGGATCCGTTCCAGTCGGGCTTCAGGCCCGGGTACAGCACGGAAACGGCATTGGTCGCGTTGGTTGATGATCTCTGGAGGGCTCGGGACAGGGGGTGCTCCTCTGTCCTGGTCCTGTTAGATCTCTCAGCGGCTTTTGATACCATCGACCATGGTATCATGCTGCACCGGTTGGAAGAGTTAGGGGTGGGAGGCACTGTGTTGCAGTGGTTCTCCTCCTTTCTCTCTGACTGGTCGCAGTCTGTGTTGACAGGGGGGCAGAGGTCGACCCCGAGGCCCCTCATATGCGGGGTGCCGCAACGGTCAGTCCTCTCACCCCTCCTCTTCAACATTTATGTGAAGCCGCTGGGTGAGATCATCCGTGGTTTCGGGGTGAAGTACCACCAGTACGCTGACGACACCCAGCTGTACATCTCCACCCCAGACCACCCCAACGATGCCCTTGAAGTGATGTCCCGGTTCCTGGAGGCCGTGCGGATCTGAATGGGGAGGAACAGGCTCAGACTCAACCTTTCCAAGCCCGAGTGGCTGTGGTTTCCGACGTCCCGATATAGTCAGTTGGTGCCATCACTGACTATTGGGGGCGAATCGTTGGCCCCCACGGAGAGGGCGCGCAACTTGGGTGTCCTCCTGGACGCACGGCTGTCTTTAGAAGAGCACTTGACGGCCGTGGCCAGGGGGGCCTTTTATCAGGTTCGCCTGATCCGCCAGTTGCAGCCCTTTCTGGACCGGGACGCCTTGCGCACGGTCACTCATGCCCTTGTCACCTCCCGGCTGGACTATTGTAATGCTCTCTACATGGGGCTCCCCTTGAAGAGCACTCGGAGGCTCCAACTGGTCCAGAATGCGGCCGCGCGGGGTGGTTATGGGCGCAACTCGTTGTGCCCGTGTGACACCCCTCCTGCGTGAGCTGCACTGGCTCCCAGTGGTCTTCCGGGTGTGATTCAAGGTGTTGGTTACCACCTTTAAAGCGCTCCATGGCATAGGACCCGGGTACCTTCGAGACCGTCTTCTGCCACCAATA
>NW_027256885.1:13908288-13913288 GCF_029215685.1 Pituophis catenifer annectens
TTTTATTAAGGTGAACAAAGTTAGTGGAAAAGTGGCCAGGAGATGTCAAGCGAGGTAGGCCATCAAGTTTCTGAGTTGCACATTTCCACAAATCACTCACACAAATTGTAAATCCATCCGAATCCAGACACCCAAGAAAACCACATGTCAGGAGTTTGTAACCTCTGAGTTATCTTGGAAGCCCTATCTTGCAAGTCCCGAGCACCTTCTCTGACCACACCTGATTTGTTCCTCCAGTTCCAGAAGGGCTTTGGTTTCACTTTTCAGGACGTCCTTCCTATTGGAGGGAATAAAACCTTTGCACATTTGCAGAAGGGAGGGGAGACATTGGATGCAGCAACAAAGCAAAACAAGCAGTACAATTATAGATACAATATTTGGCATAATTAATTTCAACCAAGAACCATCCAGGAGCCATGACCAAAGAGCAGCCCAGATGTCAATGGTGCCAGATCCATGATAAGGGATTGTTTTTTGATCAAGTTTTCCATATGTTCTATGGTGTGAGTGATGTTATACTGATAATCAGATACATAGGTACAACAACATGAATGTATAAGGGCACAATTGCCTCCTTTAGCTAAGGCATATCGGTTTTGTAAGACTACCTCTCTGATTTCAGCCAGTTCTTTATTCATCAGCTTCAGCACCTTGATAGTCTCATTGAACATATATACTGTGCAGTTATTTAATAAATGAAGATCCCAATAGTTCATTGCCACCCGAGATTGGGCAAGATGCCTCTGGATATCTGAGTTTTTAATGAGCCACCCAATGTCAGTGGTGGGTGTGGTTTGAGAAATAGGAGTAGTGGAGTTTGTCTGATTAGCAGCTATTTGAATGTCTTTTATTACTGTCCCATCATGATTGAATGTAGAGGCTGCTGACATGAAGGATCATGAGATGTAGGGGCAATAGATGCAAGATCGTGACTTAATTCCAGAATCTATGATATATAGTCTCTTTTATGTAATTGTTACAGAGGCCCATTGTCCTTATTCATTCCCCCCTCAGCTGGAAATGTCAATATGGGAACCTTAGGTGGTGGAGTAGATTTAGGTAGAAAGTAAGGACCTTGTACATAGACAATGCGTTTCTGGCGGGAGCGTACTTGACTTGAAGTGTATGTATGTGGGGATTTGATGTTCCTTACATGGTCACTTGAGAGTCCTAAGGCTAACAATATCCAAAGCCATAAACAAATCATAGTCACTTATACGTGTGAAACAAAATTACTAGCAAAATCAGAAAAACAATTCTACTAACATTAGTATGTGTAAGAAAGTGTTAAAATGTATATGTACAATGTGAAGGTATTTTTCTCCTGATGAATATTCGCTGTGCGCAGGGGACCAACTTCCGGTGTAGTTCTGCAAAGCTGATGGTCACCACCTTGCGTTAAGAGTCTGTTGCCGGGAGGACTCAGCAAGATGTTTTTTCTCTTAAATCTCAGCACCAGGGGTTTCTCCTTCTTTTTGTTGTAAATGAAATGGTCTTACGTGTCTTTTGGGGATCCAAATGATGCGATCATTGTCCTAGACAGCAGCATATCCATGGCCCCAGGTAATAAGGTCAGCAGGTCCTTTCCAGGCAGGATCAGGTAGTTGGTGGAAATAGACCTTCGGTTTTAGGGCAGCTGATGGATAAGCAGAAAAATGACGGGTCGCAGCCGATGTGGGAGGCTGTCCAGTCAGGTTAAGGAAGTTCAAAGTATATAAACAAAGATTGAGTTTGTTTTGCATGGCTGGGAGGCCGAGGCATTTTTCCTCTTTCAATTTTATAAGCCAAATTTGTGTGTGATGGACCACTTGTTACAAAAGTCTGCAAAGGCAGTACTGGTGTAGCAGATCCATTGTCAGTTTTAAGTTCAATTGGGCGTCCCATCGATGCAGAAGTCCGAATACAATGATTTATTACATGTTTGGTTGCTTCCCCCCTTTTTGGGAATGCCAATAATAAATCCTGAATAAGTATCCAAGGAAACATGCAAATATTTCCATGGGGCAAAGGAAAGGTATTGAGTCACATACATTTGCCAATTTTCACAAGCTTTGAGTCCTCTAGATTTTACACCCATAGGAATAGAATGAGCTTGTTGACTACAGGTAGGACATTGTTGTATGATGGCAGTCACTTCAGCTGCCATGAGACCAAATTGTTTCGCCAATGCTTTTTATTTTGATGAAAATAGGCATGACTGTCCCATGGTGTGATGGAAGATATAACCATGAGCGCAGTTGCAGCTTTGTCATTTCCCTCTTCCAATCTCTGTCTCCGCTACCCACAATATCTATAACCTTCCAATAAACAAATCTCCTTATAACACTAAACATTCAAGTCCTTTCTCCTACTGCCATTCTGACTTCCAAGCCAGCCCAAGTCTGTGCAAACCAACTTTTTCTTAAACAATTCAACTCCTTCTCTGCACCAATATCTGATCGTCCTTTTAAATCTCCTTGTAAACAAGCATACTTCCAAAAGTCAACTTTCTGCTTTCCTTCATTAACTCTCTCTTACATTCCCTGTAACACTGGGTTCTTTGCATACCAGTCTTTATTCAAAATAGCACAATTATCTATTCACAGCCTACAATATCCAGTCAATCCTAAAAATTTCCTCAACTCTTCAGATATTATCTTCTTTCATTAATTAAATGTCCTAAGTATTTTATCTCTCTTTCTACATATTGTAACTTCTAACTCATTTCTGTGATAATTCCTAAAAGGGCAGCAGTTCATGCTGCTGACAAATAAACAAACAAACAAACAAACATCAGACAAACAAAGAACAAACATGCTATCTGTTAAGTATGCAAAATGCACGTAGACATAAAAATATAAAAGTAAGAAAAACAGCTTCAAAAATAAACAAACAATCTAAATGAGGTACTTTGAGTCAATACTCTGAAATAGAATTGGGTATGAAAGTATTTGAAATGTCAAAAATGTTCAGAAGGAAAAAGAAGGTATTTCATTCTGAGCCAAGACAGTGCTTTGCAAAGGCAGGTATCAGATATCACCCTTTCACTCCCGCCTTTCTCTGGCTCGTTCTCTGAGAGAAAAAAAAATGGTTAAAAGTACAAAATAGCCCCCCCCTCTTTCGTGCCTCTCATCTCCCAGGGAAAAAAAAGGAGGGGGTGAGGGAAAGGAAAAAAATTTTAAAACAGACCAAGCCTCCCTTCTCCTCGGAGGGCAGGGAGAGAAAAGAAAAAAAAGTGCTTATACACAAAATTACATTTCATGCAATCCAATACACACCCATTCACATCTGTACTGCAATCAGACCTTTTGTATAATACATCCTTCATGCGAATCAGTCATTCAAATTATTTCAATGAACTAGTTTATTCCCAAAACAGTGAAAAAATTCAGGCAACAGTCATAATCACAAAAAGTGATATGGGCCCATAACCATTGCCCGGTTTTCCACAGTTTCAAGTTCAAACCCAGTCAATTTTTTGCTGGCCAGCCAAGCATATCAATTCCACACACTATCATTATAGATGTACATCAACAAAATATTTTTAAACAGAAATCACTTCAAGTTGATTAGTTCAAATTATCTGAGTCTTCCCATTTAGACAGGCTCTAATTTTATTTCCTACTAAACCCCGGGTGGGAAGAACAATAAACAATTTATTTATTTATTTATTTATTTATTCAGCCTGAGAAACATACTGAGAGTCAGAGATCAAATTAAAAGCTTGTTGAGAAAAAGTGTGAAAGCTAAGATAGTCGCAGACAATTAGTGTAAGATTCTTTCCAGATGTCATCATGAGTATCCTTGTAAGCAATGGCTCCTCTGGAGAAAATCATTAAGCAAGTAAACCTAGGATCTTTAGGCAAATGATATGAAATACAGTTTACATAGTCAGTTAGAGCACACTGAAGAGATGAATCATTCCGAAGACAAAAGTAAAAGTCAGATTTTGAGATAGAAAGAATAATATTTATTAGATCAGTTCCATTTCTTCGACAGTCTGGATTACGTCCCAAGGTTATAATTTCAGCAATAGCTTAAATAAAGGGTAAAACATTTTTAGATGGTAATGAGACAAATAAAGCAATGTACCTTTTGCTGTTCTAAAACAGAATTAAATCTCCTGGCTTTTTTCTTTTAGTCAATAACTCAAATAATGGGCTAAGTAAATGCATAGGTAAAGAGAAATATGAGCAGTCCCAATTAATAGTACCCAGTAATTGTTGCAAATTTTACTTTGGGTAACTTTAAAAGCCGGAGCAGAAAGAGATTGCACATAGTTTATGCCCTATACAGATAAGAAGCGTACAGCTGTATTTTTTCTGGGGCAATGTGCAATTCATTTACACATAAATCATTTTGTATTTTCAAAAAGCCAATTAGGTTGTATTTTTTGTGCTCCAATTAAAATGTCATCTATACGATGATAACCAGGGTTTTGAGGGCTAGATGTTACAGACATGCCCCCACTTTTTGGATTTTTACACTTTTCCTTGAGGTTTTGCTGCCTGGTGATGAGGCAATCTTTCAACAAAGTCTGAAAAGGAACTATTAACAGTGTCCTGAAGGCTTTTTCTTTTTCTTTTTTGCATCATTAAACACTCTATAACTAATCTCCAGAGTGCAAAAAATTTTTTTCAGGGCTGGGGAGGTTTGTGGAGACATGTTCCCATCTGCTTCCATTTTTTCACTTTTAAAGAGCCCTTTTATTGCCAAAAGTATTTTAGAAGGTAAATCAAATTCTTTTCACGGGCAGGACTTTCCCGTTATCTTTTTAAAACAATGATTGAGGACTTGGCCAATTCTCTAAGTTCGTGGAGGTGCGTAACCTGAGGCTTAGAGAATTCTGCCCCCATACTCACGATTATGGGAGGGTGCTTCGTTCGCCGACGACCGGCCCTGGTTTGCAGAGGCTCTTCCAGCCGAATGAGTATGAGGGTGCCAAGAGACGTGCTCGATCCATGAATCACGTCGGGGTCACCATATGTTGGTGATGAATTGGCGGCTCATCATGAATGGCC